>NC_079385.1:16692802-16992802 GCF_021018895.1 Seriola aureovittata | reverse complement strand
CCTTACTATACTATGACGTTTTTATGCCTTGCTATACTATGACGTTTTTATGACATTTTATGCCTTGCTATACTATGACGTTTTTATGACCTTTTATGCTTTGCTATACTATGACGTTTTTATGACTTTTTATGCCTTACTATACTATGACGTTTTTATGACTTACTATACTATGACCGTTTTATGACTTTTTATGCCTTACTATACTATGACTTTTTCATGACTTTTTATGCCATACTATACTATGACTTTTTTATAACTTTTTATGCATTACTATACTGTGACAATTTTATGCCTTATTATACTATGATGATTTTATGACTTAATATCCTTGTTGTTTTTATGACTTTTTATGCCTAACTATACTATGTCGTATGACATTTCTTTGACATTGTTATGTTCCCTGCTAATGTTCAGGGATATAGGGAAGTAATAATGACTAACGTAAACTGACGAAACAAAAAGATTCACGGAAACGGATTCAGCAAAAATAAAGGATTTAATTTCACAAATAAGTAAATCCAACAATTAAAAGCCAACAGGGGAAAAGTTATTGTGAAACTTAAACTGCACCAAAACCAAGATGACCCACATTAAGAACAACCACAAATTAATAAAGTCGCCAAGCTTCAACATTAAAGTTCTGAGCAGCTATCTTTGGGAGAACAGTTGCACAGCTTCCCAAATGAGGAATGGCCCACTCTGGCCCTGACCAGGCCTCTTCACTCTGCCTTCATTCTCCAGCTCCTGATTGAGAAACCAGGGGAAGCCGTGCCGAGTCACCTGTCAGAGAAAAGGGGAGGGCAGAGGGGCAAACAAAACAACACTACAGCACGTAGAAGACTTGATGTCGTTTTTGTGACTTTTCATGCCTTACTATACTATGACGTTTTTATGACATTTTATGACTTACTATACTATGACCATTTCATGACTTTTTATGCCTTACTATACTATGACGTTTTTATGACTTACCATACTATGACCATTTTATGACTTTTTATGCCTTACTATACTATGTTTTTGCGACTTTTTATGCTTTGCTATGCTATGACTTTTTTATGACTTTTCATGCCATACTATACTATGATGTTTTTATGACTTTTTATGCCATATTATACTATGACGTTTTTATGCCTTACTATACTATGACGTTTTTATGACTTTTTATGCCTTACTATACTATGACGTTTTTATGACATTTTATGACTTACTATACTATGACCATTTCATGACTTTTTATGCCTTACTATACTATGACGTTTTTATGACTTACCATACTATGACCATTTTATGACTTTTTATGCCTTACTATACTATGACGTTTTTATGCCTTACTATACTATGACGTTTTTATGACTTTTTATGCCTTACTATAATATGACTTTTTTGTGACTTTTTATGCCTTACTATACTATGTCATTTTCGTGACTTTTTATGCCTTACCATGCTGTGTCGTTTTTGGGACTTTTTATGCCTCACTATACTATGTCGTTTTTGTGACTTTTTATGCCTACTATACTATGTCGTTTTTGTGACTTTTAATGCCTTTCTATATTATGTCGTTTTCGTGACTTTTTAATGCCTTACAATACTAAAACATTTTTATTACGTTTTATGCCTTACTATACTGTGACTTTTTTTGACTTTTTATGCCTTAACATACTTTGGCGTTTTTATGCCTTACTATACTATGATGTTTTTATGACTCTTTATGCCTTACTATACTATGTCGATTTTGTGACTTTTTATGCCTTACTATACTATGACGTTTTTATGACTTTTTATGCCTTACTATAATATGACTTTTTTATGACTTTTTATGCCTTGCTAAAATATGACTTTTTTATGATGTTTTTATGCCCTACTTTACTATGACCGTTTTATGACTTTTTATGCCTTACTATTCTATGACGTTTTTATGACTTATTATGCCTTACTATACTATGACGTTTTTATGCCTTACTATACTATGACCATTTTATGACTTTTTATGCCTTACTATACTATGACGTTTTTATGCCTTACTATACTATGACCGTTTTATGACTTTTTATGCCTTACTATACTATGACGTTTTTATGACTTTTTATGCTTACTATACTATGACATTTTATGCCTTACTATACTATGACCATTTTATGACTTTTTATGCCTTACTATTCTATGACGTTTTTATGACTTATTATGCCTTACTATACTATGACGTTTTTATGCCTTACTATACTATGACCGTTTTATGACTTTTTATGCCTACTATACTATGACTATACTATGACCATTTTATGACTTTTTATGCCTTACTATACTATGACGTTTTTATGCCTTACTATACTATGACCGTTTTATGACTTTTTATGCCTTACTATACTATGACGTTTTTATGACTTTTTATGCCTTACTATACTATGACATTTTTATGCCTTACAATACTAAAACATTTTTATTACGTTTTATGCCTTACTATACTGTGACTTTTTATGACTTTTTATGCCTTACTATACTATGTCGTTTTTGTGACTTTTTATGCCTTACTATACTATGACGTTTTTATGACTTTTTATGCCTTACTGTAATATGACTTTTTTATGACTTTTTATGCCTTACTAAAATATGACTTTTTTATGATGTTTTTATGCCCTACTTTACTATGACCGTTTTATGACTTTTTATGCCTTACTATACTATGACGTTTTTATGACTTTTTATGCCTTACTATACTATGACGTTTTTATACCTTACTATACTATGACCGTTTTATGACTTTTGATGCCTTACTATACTATGACATTTTTATGACTTACTATACTATGACCGTTTTATGACTTTTTATGCCTTACTATACTATGACGTTTTTATGACTTTTTATGCCTTACTATACTATGACGTTTTTATGCCTTACTGTACTATGATGTTTTTATGACTTTTTATGCCTTACTATACTATGACGTTTTTATGACTTTTTATGCCTTACTATACTATGACGTTTTTATGACTTTTTGTGCCTTACTGTACTATGAAATTTTTATGACTTTTTATGCCTTACTATACTATGATATTTTTATGCCTTATTATACTATGATGATTTTATGACTTAATATATTTTGTTGTTTTTATGACTTTTTATGCCTTACTATCCTATGATGTTTTTGCGACTTTTTATGCTTTGCTATACTATGACTTTTTTATGACTTTTCATGCCTTGCTATACTATGACGTTTTTATGCCTTTATATACTATGACGTTTTTATGCCATTTTATGCCTCGCTATACTATGACCATTTTATGACTTTTTATGCCTTACTATACTATGAAGTTTTTATGACTTTTTATGCCTTACTATACTATGTCGTTTTTATGCCTTACTATACTATGACGTTTTTATGACATTTTATGCCTTGCTATACTGTGACGTTTTTATGACCTTTTATGCCTTGCTATACTGTGACATTTTTATGACTTTTTATGCCTTACTATACTATGTCGTTTTTATGCCTTACTATACCATGACGTTTTTATGACATTTTATGCCTTGCTATACTATGACGTTTTTATGACTTTTTATGCCATACTATACTATGACGTTTTTATGCCTTACTATACTATGACGTTTTTATGCCTTGCTATACTATGACGTTTTTATGACATTTTATGCCTTGCTATACTATGACGTTTTTATGACCTTTTATGCCTTACTATACTATGACGTTTTTATGACTTTTTATGCCTTACTATAATATGACTTTTTTATGACTTTTTATGCCTTACTATACTATGACGTTTTTATGCCTTACTACACTATGACCGTTTTGAGTTTTTATGCCTTACTATACTATGACCGTTTTTATGACTTTTTATGCCTTGCTATGCTATGACGTTTTTATGCCTTACTATACTATGACCATTTTATGACTTTTTATGCCTTACTATACTATGACGTTTTTATGCCTTACTATACTATGACCGTTTTATGACTTTTTATGCCTTACTATACTATGACGTTTTTATGACTTTTTATGCCTTACTATACTATGACATTTTTATGCCTTACAATACTAAAACATTTTTATTACGTTTTATGCCTTACTATACTATGACTTTTTATGCTTTACTATACTATGACGTTTTTATGCCTTAACATACTTTGGCGTTTTTATGCCTTACTATACTATGATGTTTTTATGACTTTTTATGCCTTACTATACTATGTCGTTTTTGTGACTTTTTATGCCTTACTATACTATGACGTTTTTATGACTTTTTATGCCTTACTATAATATGACTTTTTTATGACTTTTTATGCCTTACTAAAATATGACTTTTTTATGATGTTTTTATGCCCTACTTTACTATGACCGTTTTATGACTTTTTATGCCTTACTATACTATGACGTTTTTATGACATTTTTATGCCTTATTATGCCTTACTATACTATGACGTTTTTATGCCTTACTATACTATGACCGTTTTATGACTTTTTATGCCTTACTATACTATGACATTTTTATGACTTACTATACTATGACCGTTTTATGACTTTTTATGCCTTACTATACTATGACGTTTTTATGACTTTTTATGCCTTACTATACTATGACGTTTTTATGACATTTTATGACTTACTATACTATGACCATTTTATGCCTTGCTATGCTACGTCGTTTTTATGACTTTTTATGTCTTGCTATGCTATGACGTTTTTATGCCTTACTATACTATGACCATTTTATGACTTTTTATGCCTTACTATACTATGACGTTTTTATGCCTTACTATACTATGACCGTTTTATGACTTTTTATGCCTTACTATACTATGACGTTTTTATGACTTTTTATGCTTTACTATACTATGACATTTTTATGCCTTACTATACTATGACCATTTTATGACTTTTTATGCCTTACTATTCTATGACGTTTTTATGACTTATTATGCCTTACTATACTATGACGTTTTTATGCCTTACTATACTATGACCGTTTTATGAGTTTTTATGCCTTACTATACTATGACCGTTTTTATGACTTTTTATGCCTTGCTATGCTATGACGTTTTTATGCCTTACTATACTATGACCATTTTATGACTTTTTATGCCTTACTATACTATGACGTTTTTATGCCTTACTATACTATGACCGTTTTATGACTTTTTATGCCTTACTATACTATGACGTTTTTATGACTTTTTATGCCTTACTATACTATGACATTTTTATGCCTTATTATGCCTTACTATACTATGACGTTTTTATGCCTTACTATACTATGACCGTTTTATGAGTTTTTATGCCTTACTATACTATGACCGTTTTTATGACTTTTTATGCCTTACTATACTATGAATTTTTTATAACTTTTTATGCATTACTATACTGTGACAATTTTATGACTTAATATCCTTGTTGTTTTTATGACTTTTTATGCCTAACTATACTATGTCGTATGACATTTCTTTTACATTGTTATGTTCCCTGCTAATGTTCAGGGATATAGGGAAGTAATAATGACTAAAGTAAACCGACGAAACAAAAAGATTCAGGGAAACAGATTCAGCAAAAATAAAGGATTTAATTTCACAAATAAGTAAATCCAACAATTAAAAGCCAACAGGCGAAAAGTCATTGTGAAACTTAAACTGCACCAAAACCAAGATGACCCAGATTAAGAACAACCACAAATTAATAAAGTCGCCAAGCTTCAACATTAAAGTTCTGAGTAGCTATCTTTGGGAGAACAGTCGCACAGCTTGTCAAATGAGGAATGGCCCACTCTGGCCCTGACCAGGCCTCTTCACTCCGCCTTCATTCTTCAGCTCCTGATTGAGAAACCAGGGGAAGCCGTGCCGAGTCACCTGTCAGAGAAAAGTGGAGGGCAGAGGGGCAAACAAAACAACACTACAGCACGTAGAAGACTTGATGTCGTTTTTGTGACTTTTTATGTCTTACTCTACTATGACGTTTTTATGACTTACTATACTATGACCATTTTATGACTTTTTATGCCTTACCATGCTATGTCGTTTTCATGACTCTTTATGCCTTACCATGCTGTGTCGTTTTTGTGACTTTTTATGCCTTGCTATACTATGACGTTTTCATGACTTGTAATGCCTTGCTATACTATGACGTTTTTATGACTTTTTATGCCTTGCTATACTATGTCGTTTTTATGGCTTTTTATGCCTTACTATACTATGACAATTTTATGCCTTATTATACTATGATGATTTTATGACTCAATATACTTTGTTGTTTTTGTGACTTTTTATGCCTTACTATACTATGATGTTTTTGCGACTTTTTATGCTTTGCTATACTATGACTTTTTTATGACTTTTCATGCCATACTATACTATGACGTTTTTATGCCTTACTATACTATGACATTTTTATGACATTTTATGCCTTGCTATACTATGACGTTTTTATGACTTTTTATGCCATATTATACTATGACGTTTTTATGCCTTACTATACTATGACGTCTTTATGACATTTTATGCCTTGCTATACTATGACGTTTTTATGACGTTTTTATGCCTTACTATACTATGACGTTTTTATGACTTTTTGTGCCTTACTATACTATGACCATTTTATGACTTTTTATGCCTTACTATACTATGATGTTTTTGCGACTTTTTATGCTTTGCTATACTATGACTTTTCATGGCATACTATACTATGACATTTTAATGCCTTACTATATTATGAGGTTTTATGACTTACTATACTATGACGTTTTTATGACCTTTTTATGCCTTGCTATACTATGATGTTTTTTATGACTTTTTATGCTTTGCTATACTATGTCGTTTTTATGACTTTTTATGTCCTATTATACTGTAATTTTTATGACTTTTTATGCCTTACCATGCTATGTCGTTTTTATGGCTTTTTATGCCTTACTATACTATGACGTTTTTATGACTTTTTGTGCCTTACTATACTATGACTTTTTATGCCTTACTATACTATGATGTTTTTGCGACTTTTTATGCTTTGCTATACTATGACTTTTTTATGACTTTTCATGCCATACTATACTATGACGTTTTTATGCCTTACTATACTATGTCGTTTTTATGCCTTACTATACTTTGTTGTTTTTATGACTTTTTATGCCTTACTATACTATGATGTTTTTGCGACTTTTTATGCTTTGCTATACTATGACTTTTTTATGACTTTTCATGCCATACTATACTATGATGTTTTTATGACTTTTTATGCCATATTATACTATGACGTTTTTATGCCTTACTATACTATGACGTTTTTATGACTTTTTGTGCCTTACTATACTATGACCATTTTATGACTTTTTATGCCTTACTATACTATGATGTTTTTGCGACTTTTTATGCGTTGCTATACTAAGACGTTTTTATGACTTTTTATGCCTTACCATACTATGACGTTTTTATGACTTTTTGTGCCTTACTATACTATGACAATTTTATGCCTTATTACACTATGATGATTTTATGACTTAATATACTTTGTTGTTTTTATGACTTTTTATGCCTTACTATACTATGATGTTTTTCGACTCTTTATGCGTCGCTATACTAAGACGTTTTTATGACTTTTTATGCCTTGCTATACTATGACGTTTTTATGACTTTTTGTGCCTTACTATACTATGACAATTTTATGCCTTATTATACTATGATGATTTTATGACTTAATATACTTTGTTGTTTTTATGACTTTTTATGCCTTACTATACTATGATGTTTTTCGACTTTTTATGCTTTGCTATACTATGACTTTTTTATGACTTTTCATGCCATACTATACTATGTCGTTTTTATGACCTTGTATGCATTACTATACTATGACATTTTTATTACTTTTTACGCCTTACTTATAGTATATCGTTTTTTAAAATTTTTATTCCTTACCATGCTAGTCGTTTTCATGCCTTACTATATTATGTAAGTTTTAGGACTTTTTATGCCTTACCATATTATGATGTTTTTATGACTTTTTACACCTTACTTTACTATGACGTTTTTATGACTTTTTATGCCTTAATATACTATGACGCTTTTATTACCTTCTATTTCTGATTATACTATGACATTTTTACGTCTTAATATATAATGACATTTTTTTATGACATATTAGAATATGATATTTTTATGACTTACTAGGGTATGACCTTTTTTGCCTATCATTGTGAACCTTCCTGATCGGCCTGTGTCACTTTTGCTGCTTGTTATCTTCTTACTCATCCTGTCTTGACCATAGGCGGTCCAGCCACACACTAGGTTTTGAACTAGTCTTGTTTTTCTACATAAGTGGTTCCCAGCCTTTTTTTTTACTTGTTATAATTTGCATGTTTAATGTGTGAGCCGTCCAAAGAATGAGGGAATTTACCTTTAGAATCTCCGATTTTAATTAATTAGATGTAAAATTATATTTTTGCACAAGTTAAGTCTAGAATCACTGTTTTGAATTATTGTTGAAAAGATGTTTTTCTAGAGTTCCTTGTTAAGTCTTTCAGTAAATCATCCAGTTGTTCCTAATCCATGACATTATAAACCATCTGCAATGACCTGTTTTCATTCTACTTGTCAGTCTTTTTCAGTCATTGTGCACGAGAAAATCTGTAAATGGTGTGTTGTAGTACCTACCTAGTTCTTTGCATGAGTGGTCTCGGTTGTAATGTTCAGGTTTTTATTTAATTATTTTGGTAACTTCGGGTTGTAGTACTGCTGCTGTAATTGATGTGCTGTAGTGCTGTTTGAAGCTGGAGAGAGAATTTTGGGAGAGCATTTGAGTAAAATCTGATGTGTTCTGAGGGGTGGTGGTGGTCCAGTTGTGTTACAGTGTATATTCAGTTATATTTATGTGTAATATAATTATTTCTACAGCTGAGACTGAACGTAAAGGCACAGATCACCTGGACTTGGCTGGTGTTCCTTCACGGAAATCCCACGATGGAACTGCTCTGCCGTCGTCACCAGAAACCAAGAAGAAGTCCAAAGGCTTTAAGAGATTCTTTGGCAGGTAAAGCATAGTGTCAGCTGTGTTTACAGTGATCTAAGAGGATTATCTTTGGTCATTTATACTGTGATATTTACTCCTGCAGGCTAAAGAGGAGTCACTCTACCTCCTTCAACATCGATGATGCAGCTGAGATGGAGTTCAGGAGGGGCGGAGTCAGAGCCACAGCTGGCCCTCGACTCGGCTGGTCACGTGAATCTAAACCCAAGTAGGTGTCAAATAATTGACATGTTCAAGGATTTTTTTGTTGCTATCAAGATTAACAAACCTAATTTACATATAAGTGTCAATGTACAGAATAAAATACAGCTACAGATACTGTATATACATTACTTGCTGGTTCTCATCAGGTACAGTTGTCTTTACACTTCAGGGGTGTTACTTGTTCTCTCTCTGTCCCTGTTCAGTGCTGTTGATGTTCCTTTCTCGCGGTGGAGTAAGGATGAAGTCTGTGGATGGCTGCATGAGCAAGGCCTCGGGTTATGCGCTGCCCAGGGACAGAGCTGGATCAAATCAGGACAAACACTACTGCAGGCGTCACAGCATGATCTGGAGAAGGTAGGGCAGCAGTACAGCAATACAGAATGTATATACTTTTTTTTGTCCAAAATCTCTGCCAGGCATTTAACAGAAACTCAGAATGAGATTTATTATATGGCAAAGTTAAACTTAAAAAAATTCACTTTTAAACTTCCAAAGCATTTGTTTCAGTTTCATGAATAGTGAACGTGATGTTACTTGATGATGGGACAAGGACAAAAGAAAGAAATGAGATGCAGCATTTCTCTCAGATGCCTCGGCTCCACTGTTGCCGCCTGTAGGAGTTTCCTGTGAATGATGTTCTGTTGCTCTGTTCAGGAGTTGGGAATGAAGCAGCCCCTCTACAGGAAGAAGCTGCAGCTGGCCTTGCAGGCTCTTGGGTCAGAAGAGGACGACCTGAGGGGCAAACTGGATCACAACTGGGTGACCAGTGAGTGTGACAACAGCAAACAACTATAAACCAAAGAACTCGTACTGTCACCCACAACCTTTAATTTAAACAAACTGGTGTTTCTTTATTCCAGGATGGCTGGATGACATCGGCCTCCCGCAGTACAAGAGTCACTTTGATGAGGCTCGTGTTGATGGACGCATGCTGCACTACATGACAGTGGTGAGCTGCTTTTTCTTTTTTAAAACCCCGTCACGTTGCACTGGAGCCTGTTGAACTCATGTGACATTAAAGTGAGAAGAAACTTTTATATTCAGATTCTTTTATATTCTGACTGAACTTTCCCTCAGAATAAATCATTCAACAGGTGACACGACTGTGTGATACCTCTTTGTTGTTGTTTGATCCTGTGGCTGTTTCCCAGGAGGACTTGCTGTCTCTGAAGGTGGGCAGTGTTCTCCATCACCTCAGCATCAAGAGAGCCATTCAGGTCCTCCGCCTCAATTCCTACGAGCCCAGCTGTCTCAGGCGACGACCCTCTGATGAGGTATCACACAGGAAGCCACAGCCTGTATCTCCTTTTCCTTTTAGTTTAAATAACGTACTTCTAAAAGCTGGGTTTTTTTTACTCCCTCGTCTCTGTCCAGAACAACATCACACCGGCAGAGATCTCCCAATGGACCAACCACAGAGTGATGGAGTGGCTCCGATCTGTGGATTTAGCTGAATACGCCCCAAATCTGAGAGGCAGCGGTGTTCATGGAGGACTGATGGTGAGTGAGCAGGGACAAAGGATCAGGATTAGATGAAAGTTTTGGTAAATTAGATGAAGTGTATCCATCTCATTGGGGAAGTGGACTAATGTGGGAACAGCAGAGAATAGATCATACTTAATCCTGAAATTTAATGTCAAACAATAGGGACAATCTACCTGCTATCAATTACTTATATTTGGTTTATTTCTTGACAATTTTCTAATATTTATAAAAATAAACACCGCAGATTAAGTCCTGGATTTATCTCCATCAGTGTCCCTGGTGTTTACACAATCCACCGACAGTTTATCAAGCCAGAGACAGGCATTTAATAGCCGACATTAAGGTTTGAGAAAATAATAATCAAACAACTAGAAAACTAAATTAAATGAATAAAGAGTAGATTGTGACGGTTTAAGATATAAGTATTAAGTTAAATTATGAAACTATGTTGAGATCCACTTTCTATTAGAGAACATGTATCTTATATATAATATTTATATCTCCCTGAGCTTTTAGGAGAGGTCTTTGTAGATCATATGCTTTTTTAATATTATCGAGCAGCCATTGTTTAGTCTTTGCCTTAAAGCCTGAAGGATTTAACTCCATGGCAGCAGCTTACAGAGAGAGATACTTACTTGTGTTATCCTCTTTCAGTCCTTTACTGGAGGCAGTCTCACTTTATGATTTAAGAACAACAGTAGTCTGTTTTTGCATTAAAAAAATTCCCTGCTGTGATTCTACATTCAAATTTTTTTCCCCTCAGTTCTGTTTCTGTCTTTGACCTCTCCCCATGACGCTTGCTCAAATATCTATCTGCTCTGAAGGTGCTGGAGCCGCGCTTCAACGTGGAAGCACTCGCCCTTCTGCTCAACATCCCTCCCAACAAAACCCTGCTGAGACGCCACCTGGCCACACATTTCCACCTGCTCATCGGCTCGGAGGCGCAGCGGCTCAAGCAGGACTGTCTGGAAAACCCAGACTACACCGTCCTCACCGCCACGGCCAAGGTCAAGGTACCTGCCCGTCCACTGCCACACAAACAAATCCCTCTCTGTCACCGTGGTGACACCAGCTTCAGTTTCACTTATTATTGCAGAAAAAAAACAACAACAGATTAACAGGCTTTTATTTTCCACATTAACTGAATGAATGAATTGTAGGACGCAGGACACTAAAGCTAAACAGTGAGTGTAATGTTTGGGAATATCAGATCGATATCGGTCAACTGTATATCCAGAAAGTTCAGCCAACAAAAACAGATGATACTAAAATAAGTCTGAAACTAACACCTCTGGCTTTAGGAATTTAGTAGACTAAATAGGACAGAGTGGGTCAGGCTGCATATTTCTGTCTGAACGAGATCCAGGCCTGACGCAGTTAATGTAAGCTGAAACACTGAGTTTGTGTTACCATGGTCACAGTTTGTCTGTTTATCCTGAATACACGTGTGGGCTCCTTCTCAAAAGGCATTGTTTTATAGACTATAGGTAGACACACATTATACAATGTCACACACACAGTAGGCTACAGCAGCACTCCTGCTCTGAACACTAACAGAACCTGTGTTTAGCTGTTGCTAACCATAAATCATAAGATAAAAATAGTATTGTTAACTCGGCCAGCTGGTGGCTTAAAAGTCAAATGTTTGCTGCCTCTTGTTTGGCCAACGTGACTGAACAGGCCCCGAGTTCTCACCCTCTAATACAGGAGGCAAAGAAAAGCTGGAAATGTTTAAGTTTCTGTCGATCAATTAACACAAAGCACTGAGTATCAGTAAACTTGTCAATCATGTTCAAAAACTCACACCCACCTGCTGACTGTCTGTTTCTCTCTTCCAGCCCAGACGCCTGTCATTCGGTGGTTTTGGCACTCTGAGAAAGAAACGTCAGGATGATGGTGAGGAGTACATCTGCCCCTTGAACGTGGAAATGCCCAAAAACAGTAGCTTCCAGAGAGGGGCCCGAATCTACGAGGGTAACCTTGACCACCTGGAACAGGTACAAAGACAGATGCAGACACTTCTTCTTCTGTTTAGCTTCTTTACTGGATTTCTTAATAAAATTCGATGAATACTTTTCTTTGGCTTGTGATTAAAGCGGTTTGAATTAATTTCTGTACTTTGTGTTTGAGTTTCCTTCGATGATCTGATCCTCAGTTTGTGTTTTTTGGCAGATGGAAGACTCTGAGGGGACTGTCAGGCAGATTGGAGCTTTTTCTGAGGGAATCAACAATCTGACAGTGAGAAACTGACCAAATATGAACTTGGTGTACAAACCCGAGTTAATCTTTTGAGCTTCCTTCATTCCCTCTGCTCGTGTGTGTGTGTGTTTCAGAGCATGCTGAAAGACGATGAGTTTTTCCAGGAGATCTCAGTCTGCCCACCCGACATCGACGCAGCACAGAGACACGACACTCCCCACATATGATCAAGATGCTGAGCTCCTTAAGCTAAGTTGTGTGGAAAAAGATCAAACTGTGCCAACACCGTCCTCAAATTCATCCCACCCACCTCTTTAGTAGAACATGTGAGACCTCTGCTTATACAGTGTTTTCATCTTTCAGAAGTACAGCCATATCCTCCAGGACCATATATATTTATTGAAGCTGTCAAATGTAATGCATGAACTGAAAATGCAAGATGTTATTGCATTAATGTACCTCCTCCTTCAATTACTTTATTATTCAAGCACTGTGTTTTCAGTAATCAGTGTTTGTTTCTTTCCCCTTATTTTAAGGACCCACCCTCAGCTGTTATTCCTCTTGACTGTAGCTCTTGAGTTTTCTTGTCCACAGCAGCAGTCAGATTAAGTTTTATTTGTGGTACGTAAAGTTGCTTTATGTCATCTTTATTTCTGATTGTATCTGGCTGCAAAGATGGTTTTGGTTTGTTCAGGTGTCTGAGATTTGTCTCCACTCCAATACTCAGCGGTGCTCAAAGCTTTAAACTAAAAAATTACATTTCACATTTTTTTTCCAGCAGCGTCTTTCCAGAAAGTGTCAGGTTACCCGCCATTAACCTGCAGAACCTGCTGTGAACTACTTTCTATTGAAGAAATAGTTCTTATGACACTTGCTCTGTTAATCATCTGGGACTGTCCACTGTTACTGGGCAGAAACTGACATTTTTAAAAGCTGTAAGCACCAGACATGATTTTGCTCACCTAAATATTATTAGTGTTAACACAAATCTCAGACGCACACTGATGCCTAAACACTAAAACGGTTAGAGGCCAGATACTGTTAGAGGAAGTGAGAAATGTTTGGGAAATATGCTGATTTGCTTTTTCACCAAGGATTAGGTAAGAAGACTAAAACCTATTTTCTGTTCCCAGCCAGGAGGTGCTAACCAGTTAGCCTAGCTCTGTCCTACCAGCAGCTCTAAAGCTCATTAATGTTGTATTTCACTTGTTTAATCTGAACACTTTTCACCACAAAACAGTCTCAGCATGTAACTGTTTGTTTTTGTGCAGATTAAACATGTCAGTGAGCTTTAGGTGCCTGTTTAACTTTTGGATAGATCCAGGCTAACTGTGTCCAGTCCTTATGCTAAGCTAAGTTTAGCATCTCCTGTAGCTTCATATTTAAATGGACAGATAGAAATGAGATCAATCTAATTTCCCAGTAAGAAAACAAAGACGCACGTTTCCCAAAATGCTGAACTATAACTTTGAGAAAAAGCATGAATGAAAGTAACCATGGAAACCAAAGTCATTGTTTCTACAAAGAATTAGCCAAACCTATTCTCTTGCATACCAAATTATGATTTTATTCTACATTGTGTTTTTAAATTTTTTGTAATAAAAAAGAAAATGCATTTTTCTTTGTCTTTACTATCAATAGCATTTCACTTAGATGGTCAAGTGAGATGCTAAAACAGTTATTATCAAACACTTGCAAATGAGGGTGATACTTAGCTTTGATGGTCTGATTAGTGTAGCATCATAAAACAACATAATAAAAAAGCTGCGCATCAATAATTCAGTAGCAATTGACTTTTATGTTGCATATTCAAACACAAGTAGCCACTGATGCCGGACTTGAAGCAAAGACGTCGTCTCAGTAACCACATCACGTTCAACAATCATGTTCTAGCAAAATATAGACATCATCTGGGGACAACAGGTACACGGCAGAAATAACTCTGTAACACATTCTCAACAGCTGTAATGGAATAACTAATGATTCTGTATAAATTAAGCAAGTGCTAACAAATTCTGATAGTGTGCATAAAAAAAAAAACTTGCAGGTGTTAAGGCACTCAGAAAAAAGCCAGTAAACCTCAACTCTTCTGATATTGAAACTGAGGCCACAGCAGGACAGTGGGTTTGTTTTGCAACACATCTGGAATCACATCTTCATTTTCCCACAACATCAAACTGTCTAATTCTCCTTTTCCCATCTGAATGATCCCACTCCAAATTCATCTCTAACCCTAAACAAGTCTTCTTCCCTTCCATCTCACTTACTACTGACATGATTTGGTCCTCGCTGTGATTCTGTTGCATGATGAATATCATGGCATAAAAACAGTAAACATAGTGCAATACCCACTGTCACTATATGAGTGCTTTAATGCTTTGGGGTACAGATAATAATTAACCGCCCTTCGTTCCCAAACCTCGATTCCTCGGCGTGGACGGACGTCTAGAAGGTGAACCTGCGGCTCTCGGAGTGGCCGACTTTGTCCAGGTTGGGGTTGCAAGCGAACTGGATCATCGGCGGCGGTCCACACATGACGATGAAGGTGTCGTCACCGGGAGGAGGCAGGTGGTCTCTCACCATGTCCTCACTGATGAAGCCTTGGCTGTACTCCCAGTCTGAAACAGAGGAGGCCAGAGTTTTTAAAAACCACTCAACATAAGAAGGTTCATGTTCGTTAGGATCCTATTAACTTTCAGTAGTGATGGCAAAACGACACTTTCCAATTAAATCACCAATACATTCACTACTCATTCAACAGTGTACACCAGTGACACCTACTGGTGAGGACCCATTACATTTACTTGAGTATTTTCATTTTGTGTCACCTCATAACATTTCAGAGAGAAATATTGTATTTTCAGATTTTTATATGGAAAACTTATGAAAAGCTTATAAAATATGATGCAGTGCTTTACTGTTGAACTACAAAGGTAAAGTGATATTTCAGTATTTAAATAAAGGATCAGAATATTTCTTCCATCAACTGCAGTATAGCTGCAACTAATGATTATCGTCATTAACAATTTATCTGCAGATTATTTTCATGATTAATTGTTTGGGCTCCAAGCGCTTCATCACAATTTCACAAATCCAAAAGGTGACGTCCTCACATCTTGTTGTGTCCAACCAACAGCCCAAAACCCAAAGATAATAAATTTACAGTCACATCAAACAAAGAAAGGAAAAACCTTCTGAGAGGCTGGAAATGACCTACATGAGAAATCGACTTTCAAAATAGTTTCTTCTTTTTGACGATGGACAAATCCAAACACTGCTGCTGCTTTAACAAGCAGTCCTTTGATGTCTGATGTTATGACCTTTGTTTTCACACACACAAATAAAATCTTTCTTTATGTTTGAGACCGATGAAAAAATTATACATTTTGATATAATAATTAAATAATAAAACAATTATGAATTTAATTTGTGTGATTTGAGCTTCCTAAACCAAAACCCAGCGTGCACCACAGACGCCTCAGAGCTTCAGTATCAGACAAAATATCACCAGCTACTTCCTCTGCGCTTCACGTTCTTCTCAGAAACGGCATCAAACAGAATGTGACAGGAATACACAGCTGAGCTGAAACGATTCACAGATTAACTGACCCACAATCTGATTAGGGAGAAACTGGTTAATCATATGTCACGTTTAAGAGGTTTTGAACTTTCACCCTGACAAGATAAGCACTTTGAAGACATCACTTTAGATTTATTTAATCCTATTTCCTGAAATTTACAGATGGTTTATTAATAAAGGAAATAATCATCTTATTAATTATTGATGAAAAATCGTTAGTTGCAGCCCAAGATATAATTTATAAACTACTTCCTGCTGATTAATACTGTAACTTCCAATTCTGCCTAGGGCCTTTATTTTCCTCCATGGCAGAGGGAAGCAAAGAGGGAACCAGACCTTCATCTGGAACAGGTTTATATTATAGTCCTTTATTTCTAATGTCCCCTGTTCTCCTGTTAAATACAAACTTCTATTTATCTAGTATAATGTCTATTTGCACAGCATTAAACTATCATGACTCCTCTTTTCACATTAAAAGTCTGGCAGCCTTTCTTTCATAGGTAGGCTCTTAATGTGAAAAAACATCTGTCAGTATTGAGTCAATGACAGTAGCTTAACATTTATGGGAGTAAAGCAAAGAAACTTTTACTTTGATTTGATTAAGTATCCATGAAAACATTATTTCTTATTTCTCTGTTTGATATTTTATGTATTAGGCATTTATTATTTATGTTATTAATATTTAACTGTTGGATGCCTGTAATTGAGTTTACTTCACTGGTCCTAAATTGTTGTATTGTATTCTGACCTATCACATTTATTACTTCTGTTTGAAACCGAGTCTCATAGAAGGAAGTCATACAATAAAAAAATAAAATGAATGGTGGGTATAACGTAATGAAATTAGTGCTGCGGAAATGTTCCTAACACTGAATTTACCATGTGAGCTGTTGTCTGCAGTATAATACTGCAGTGAGAGGAACCAGAGTGTTGGCAGCACCAATATTCAGGCTGTTCTCAGACTTCATGACACCTGTTGTTGGAGTTACCTTCAGGTGCCCTGTCGAGGGTGAACCACAGCTTGAACCGGTCTGGGTGGTTGACTTGAATCTCCTCCAGCTCCGGCCGCAGCAGGATGTCTTTCTCAGTCTGAGAGACACAGAGACAGAGAGGTGTTAGCTTTTTAACCAATACAAACCACCACCATGAGGTGACCCTGGCCAGTGAAACTCACCTGGTTGGCAAACAGCAGGTGACACACTGTCTTGTCCTGTGGATCCTTCATCACTGCTGTGATGAGCTGCAGCATGGGAGTGATCCCTGCAGGAAAACAGAAGAAAACAGAAGGAGGGTCAAGGTTTTGTCGAGTTATCTTCAGACACAAAATTACTGTCATTTGTCAATCATATAATATATGGCCAAAAATATGTGGCTGTGCTTTTGGTCTGGACTCCAATTAAAGAAAAACCTTTAAGCCCCTGAAAATTTTCTCTATCATCTATTAAATATTCACGTACAAAACGAGCCACATCAAATTTACAAATGTCTTTACTTGTAATTCACTCAGACTTTAACAGTGAGAAACTCAGGACGGTGTGGGCTCATCAGATATGACAGAGTGAGCAAACAACCCAAAAGCAACAACCCCTCCCTGTTCAACAATCACATGTGGATGTAGTGTTCAGGTTTCCACAGGCTTGACTATGTAGTGTATTTCTAACCACAGCGACTGGTGCATTCATGTACTAGTGTAAAAATCAAGAAAAAAGATTTCTGCTTCAGATTTCGTGCCACTTCGTGAGAAAAACGAACTTTAAATGGAACAGCGTAAACAAACACGGATTCTTCTGGAGGTTCCTGTTCTGAACAGTTTCAACTCTGTTGTGTGTGAAAATCTCAGATCAACTGTTTTAGAAACATTCAAACCTGCCCGTCTGCCACCATCACCAACATGTTACTGAGATTAATTTTTAAACCCATTCTGATGCTTTGTGTGAACATTAACTGAAGCTCCTGACCTGCAGGAGTTTATGTATTACACTGCTGCCACATGATTGGCTGATTGGATTGAATAAGCAGGCGCACAGGTGTTTCTAATAAAGCTTAGTGCTCTTCCTCCAGTAGCATTAGGCTCCACTTTTTTTTTTTTTTTTTTTTAATTGATTAAGAAAGGTTCAGTAACATCAGGCCGACGCTCTGCCAGCATTTCCCAGCAGAGGTGGGATTGTTAATATCGCAAATCATTTTATTTATCTTAATTGGTAGTGAACTAGAACTGCAATGATTAGTTGATTAATCCATTTGTTGAATCAAAATACCATTTTATTAGCATATAGTTATATATTTATATTTAGGTTTTGGACTTCTGGTCAACTTGATGACATATCTGACATTTGTGGACCAAATGAATAATCACCTAAGTGAGAAAATAACTGCCAGATTGATCGTTAATGAAGATAATCATTAACAGCCCTAAAATGAATACAGAAAAACCAGAGCAGAGTTCTGTTTTTAGACACAGTCCTGCGGGTGTGATGAGTGGAGGAGTGCAGTGTGCCGTTATCTACAAACCACACTGATCATGAGATGAGACATGTTGAGGAAAAAGTGCTTTATCAGTATGAATGAAAATGGAGGTTTGACTTACCCGTCCCTCCAGCAATCATGCCCACATGTTTGGCCGTCTTGGTCACAGCTGGAGACTTTTTATCCGGCTGAACGGCAAAAACTCCTGCGGAGGGAAATTCACAGCATCAAACATCTGAAGCTCAATTTGTATCATCAGGAAACCCAACTATGGTTCATCTCTTATATTAGGGCATCTTGCTATGGTGCCCACCTTTGCCCTTGTAAACGAGAAGGCCGCTGGGTCCTCTGAAGTCAATAGTGTCGTTGATCTTGAGGCTCTCCATGTACTGACTCATCTTCCCTCCCTCAGGGAATTTGGGATGAACATCTTTGAAGTAAATCTATCAACAAGGAGAAATTAGTTTAGAAAAGTAAATTGGCAGTTTTATATGCAAGAGAAACAACTTTCCTTCAGGCTTCACCTTCACCACCAAGTCCACGAAGCCTTTGTCGTCATCACTGGACACCGGCGTGTACGGACGGACGACCAGTTTACCGTCGATCTTTGCAGACAAATAGATGTGCTGCCCTGGGAACAAAAACACAGATGATTTCAGCAGCTTCACATCACATATGCTTGATTACTATTATTGTAATGCTACTTAAATTTATGTTAAAACCAATGTAATGTATCAAAGTGTTGCTCAAAACAGAATTCAATCCACAGACGATGAAGCTACAACTACTCTGATAATCAATAAATCGTTTCCGTCTCTGGTTCCAGCTTCTCCAAAAAGGAGGATTTGTTTCCTTTGGTCTATTATGATATTAAACTGAATATTGGCTGCAACTAACATCTTGATTAATCTTTTAGTGTAGTAAAATTCAAAAAGTAAGCTCCTCACAATTTCTAAGAACCCAAGACACATTCAAGATGCTTGTTCTGACCAACCGACAGTCAAAAACCTGAAGATGTTCAGTATATTTACATAACATTTACTCATTTGGCAGATGCTTCTATCCAAAGCAACAAAGTTACTATATAAGACAAGGAAAAGCAGCAAATACTTTAATTTGACAGACAGGCTGGAAATGTTTGGTATATCTTCTTGAAAAATGACAAACAAGTTAGTTGATTGTCAAAATATATGTTGATTCATTTTCTTTCGATTGACTAAACAGTTGATCATTGCAGCTCTAAACTAAACAGAAGGAGCTCTCTGCAGTATACACACCTTACATTTATTTGTGCAACACCATACTTTAATTCCCTTATATAATATATTATGTGTTTTTGTTCTCATACATGCAGGTGTCACTGTATTTTGAGTTAAAGTTTCCTGAATGTGTTACATACTGATAACGTGTGAGTGCACATACTAACCGATTGGGAGACCGAGGATGTGTTCAGCAGAAGGCAGAGCAAAGCGGAACCTTCTTGTATCATGGCTGACGATCTGAACAAGCAACAAACACACAGCAGTTTCTAATCAAGGAAAGCTGCATTGAAGACGCATGCAAAAAACCAACAATAACAGTGGTGCGTGAACGCATCTGCTGCGTTTGTAAACAAAGTAACAGGCGATTATGTGCAGCAGTGTAGTTTTTTTTTTATCTTTGCAAACCCCCAGAGTTTGTAACGTGATATGCAGACGGGTTACCTGTTTGTCTAACAGCCGCAGTGCATATTTAATGTTGGGGTCCTCTAGGGTGATGGCAGCTCTCCTCTTTGAGAAGAAAAGTCTGAAGATGAGGTTGATGATGCTGTCAAAGCCGCCCCGGATCAGCTGTGATAAAGGTCAGAAGCAGGAGCGTGACTCAGACCACCGTGCTAGCATTAGCTACCAACTGTTTGAGACCTCTGCGGGGCGTTGTCTAACTAAAGTCATTTCTGTTTAATCCACAACAGGAGAAATGAGTCATGGCAATTCCTGTGGGCAGGGCGGGCCAAGCTCCCACCAGAACTTGGGTCAGGAAAACTAAACGTTAGCTAATGGTAGCCTGAGCTTACGCAGAGGAATTTGTTAAAATAAATGAAGTCTGGCTACTTTGCATTGAAGTATACTTACACCAATGATGTAGGACAGCATTTTCAGTCCGCTTAGACAACTGCAAGGTTGGTTGTCTCTGCAGGGAGCAGTACCAGGCGAGTTTACTGCACCTAACTGAGACGACAGTACGTCCTGTCTTGTAATACAGCCTAGCTAGATCAAACAATACTTCCGGTCACCGTTTTTAAAAGTAAAAGCATTGATTTGGAAAACCTTTTTTTTTTTTTTTTTTTAAATAACACCCAGCAACTCGGTTATAATGAATACATGCAGCCATTAACATGTTACTTTTATTATACATTTATTATTGCTTTTATAAAACGGTCTTTATTTTTTTTTGTACATACTTCCGGTACGATAACGGCTACTTTTTGCTAACTTCAAGAAGTTGCTCAAACGCCACTTCCTGTCTGGATTATCAGAATAAAAGCTCCCAATAAATACAAGTGTGAGAATAAAAGTCTACTATTAACCGCTGGCTTAGAGAAAAGTGCATGCGGAGTTTGATGAGACTACACATTAGGGATAGTTGCCTTGGTCATATTTTAGCTGAAATGGAGCCTAACGCAGTCATGCAGCTTCTGATTATTTTAATGGATACCACAGAAACAACAGTAATGGGTTTTAGTCTTCTCTGGAAGTCATTAAAAAAATCAAACCAGGCAAGTCAGGCTCAAATACAATTTCTGATTATATATGGAGTGATTAGTTCCTCTACTTCCATATTTATTTGTCATGCTCCATATTGTGTATAATAGTTGCAGCCAATATGTATCTGTTCTATGCATCTGTGCATTTGTGTATTTTTTGTTGTGGATGTGGTACTTCAGTTTCCCTGCAAGGTGTCAATAAAGTTTATCTTATCATGACATGTTCCTTCTAAGCTTTGAATGTCAGTTGTATGTTTTAAATAACTTCTCACTCTCCATAAATGGCAAATCATATCTTTTGTTGCACTTAATCCACAGAAAATGATTCGATCTTTAAATATTTAAGTGCTTTTTGATGCAGCAAAATACCTTTGACACCACCAGTGTTTACTGTCAAACTTTACACTTAAAAAAGGGTTTAAACTCATATTCATTCTATTTTAAATTCTAGTGAAGACCCGAAAGAAAGATATTTCCATTTGATTGAATGGTGCAGCCTTAAAACACATGGAGTTTTGGGTTTGAATTTTTCACTTAGTGTCAATGTTGCATGGCTTCAATAAGAAGCTGAAACAACCTGAAAAAGTATGTATGTGATACTGTCAGACACTGTGTAGTAAGCTGATATGTAAGCTATACTGTGAAGGGGAAACGAAAGCAATATGAACGTGATAAGCGGTTGTTTCAGTTTATACTTAAGCTTCCAAATCTAAATGTGTGACATCTGGCTGTGAAATACCACAAAAAAAAAATTCAAAGCACAGTCTTAACTGATAAGATTTTTGAGCCTCAACACCCAAATGAGATTCACTTAATAGCAGCAGCAGCCTAAAATCTATAAATCTGCCTCCCTGGAGTGATCTCATCATCAAATTCCCTCTCAGCCGATCTTCACATCGATGCGACATCATACATTTGGTTGAGGACAAACTCTTGTCGCTGTTTTCTGGCTCTAGTAGACATCAGTGAATATTCACTAATAGAAATTGATTTTTGCTCAGGGCAAAATCGCTGCGCTCATACCTTGTGGCATGCTCCTTTACGTCCTCTAGATGGCAGTAGTGACCTTTCTAACAGGTTGCTGTGGATGATTCAAAGCCAGTTCAAAGTCTTAAGAAGCAAACATCATCAATGAAACTAGAATTTGTCATGCAAGCAAAGCAAGCAGGCACCTTTCTTTTAGACAACAGGGGAGTTTGTGCAGGAGCAGTGACTCATTCCTCTTCTGCCAATCAATACTAACACTGCAGCAACAGTAATCGAGGTTGTTTTCTTATTAAAGGAACCATTAGAGGCAGTGTCAGCGTCTTTTTCTACTTCGATAAATGCTTGGATGAGACTTGGTGCACCTGAAATGAAAATATGACATGATAAGCTTCTGTATCAACAGGAAATAAAACATTTTTATTGATCATTTGTGTATATGAAGTTATATAACAACAGTCAGAAAACTCCACAGAGTGAATCACTACACAAAGTGAAACAAAACTGTAAAACACCTCGTCAAAAATGAAGGTATACACAGCAAATATAACTGTCAGCAGGCTCGCCGTCACTGCGAGCGATATGGCAGGAAAAAACACCCCAAACAGTTCTACAAGATTACAGAGAAAATTTCCACACACAAAATACTCAAGCAGGCAGTTGATATACACAAAGGCAACTAGGATCTTTCTACAGCATCAGATTCTAATACTTTACACAGCTTTGTTTTTGAAAGGTCAGTGTGGCTTTTCGTCGGTGTCACTTGAGAGAATCGTGAGTTCCTTGTCACACAGAGAGCTTGATATTTTTCTTTTACAAAGAGAAGAATTTGGGGATTTGATTATGCGTGCATACTTTGGTAGGAAATCGTAATAAGAGGAGCATTGCGTTGCAGTGCAGGTAATGGCTTTTTGCTTTGTGGGGTCCCCCCCCCCCACACACACACACCCCTCGCAATCCAATGGGTTTCTGCAATGCTGCCCATTACTGAATTCCCTGATGCGTTTATACACGTGTCCTGTCACGAATTCTGTTTGATATTTTCTTTCAGCTTTGATCGGGTAATTCCGTTAGTACAACCGTTTTTTGCATTAGTATTCATGTTGAATTGCTCAGGCCATATTTTTTGCAGAGCCTTTTACCTTGTACCTTAATCCATTTTTACATTTAGATCTGAAGCTGTACTGGAATTCATGAGTCTACGTATGTAAAAACATGTCAAATAAAGGGATCCCTCTGGCGAAGAGGGATTGGGAATGCTGCTGTATTAAAGTATAGTCAATGGTTTTTGGAATGCTATCGGAGAGAGGGAGGTTTATGAATTAAATTCATAATAGTTGAAAAAATATAACAAAATGACAATTTTTTTTTACAACAAAAAGTGCAAAGTACATCTAATCTCACGTTTAAAGAAATCTACACTAACACAGTCTATACTGTACATTCAGAGTTTTCATCTCAAATATAAAAGGGGTTTTGAATCAACAGGGCAGATAACAAATAATTGAAAAAAACTCCATGAGGAAAAATGAAATAAAGATGAGAAATAGTATATGGATGATAGATAGATAGAATGATATTTACGGCTGAATAATCATATTCATGTCACTTTATATTTATTCTAGATATACATTTTTGACATGATTATGTAAATATATACATGGCATTTTAAGGGGATATTTAAATGCAGAATCTCGTTTGGTATTTAACTAATACTCCCTGAAACTTCTGATGCTGGAACTGTGTGCAAGAAGAGAAAAACAAACCTGTGAAAAGGGAGGGAACCCTAAACAGAGGTCAGCAGGTGTCAAGCTCCAACCTATAAGCTGAATCTACGTGTGCTGTGTCCTAACCATCTCACTGGAAAGGAGGAAACATCTCTCTGGACTGGAATCATCCACCTAGGGTTAGAATCTTTTTTTTCGGGCTACGCCACCCACGTTAACACTATGGGATGAACATACAAGTATTGCACAGTGCTCAACAAAATGCTGTGTGAGGCGACCCGCTTGCACTCGGATAAAACGTCTTTTTGTTTTGTTTCGCTTTTTTTGGCCGTGTGCAGTCGGGCGACGCCATGCGCTCTCGCTCTCTCTTTCTTTCTCTGCGTGTAGAAGGGAAAATGGCATTAAACGCTACGACATCACTACAGAACAAACTGGTTTCGCTACCTACTGATAAGTCTACATCTCTAAGCACACACGGCAGTCACAGTGATACACAAAGCAGTCCTCAGAGACTCCTATGGAATGACAAGTAGCTTTTTCATAATAGTGCTATCAACTACACAATAACATTGAAAACATTTAGAAAGTCCTCCTGAAGCTAGCATCGAATATATGCAAGAGGTTCCTCCAAGATAAGAGACTTCATGGTTTTCATGGATTAAAACTCATTCCTTTCCTAATTGGACCCGTAGTAAAGGACATGATGGACTAATAGCCTACACAGACCATTAACTTTTACGGTTATTTCGCATTCTCCTGGTGTAGTCCTGTGCCAACATGAAAACGAAACAGATGCCACTGCTGTTGGCTGAAACTTGATTTGTCATCATTGCTTTCTTCATTTTTAATTAAGCCGATCAAGCAGGAGGATTTCTGGCTCCCCCTGCAGGTGTCCTGAAATAAAGCAAGCCAACAATCGTCCAGAAATGGTTAATAAAGAAGTCAACAAGCTAGTTCAAAGACATCCAGTGCAAAACAGCAGCCACATAAAAAGTTAAAACTGGCAGTAAAACATGGCTAGCTCTATTGTCACTGTGAGAAGGCAACGCAAAGCAAAGACTGCGATTCAGGGCACCATTGCAGCCAAAGACATTGTTCCCAATAAACCAAAGCTACAACCACTAGCAAGTGGGAGTGTGCATGAAGAGAGGATATCTACATGAGTCACCTCCCTGAAAATGGCAGTGTTTAGAAACTCGCTTAACCTCCGTCAATGTTACATTGACCCAAAGTTACTCTTGATTTTCTTCCTCTCCTCTGATTGAAGGCAAGGGGATAGTATCAGAAGAGCTTCCCCTGGTGTCAGTAGATCTCCCCCCGTCCCAGCCTTTAGTAAAGATTGTAAAAAAAATCATGCAGTTTACGAAAAATAGTCAAGACGTTGAATTGCTCTAAAAAATAGTCCTCTTAAAACCAGGAGTCGCGACTCTTTTTTTAAACTCCATCTCGAAGATCGGACCCCGGCCTAAATGCGATATACTTCCAACAACGACAAGGCTGTTTAAAGTAAGCAGTTAACAAAATATTGTTAAACGAGCTTAAGGACACAATGGCTACAGCTTGGTGCTTTTTCACATGGGGTTTGTTGCTGAAGGGTTAAGAAATGAGTGGTTTTTTTTTTTGTTTTGTTTTGTTGTTTTTTTTGGAGGCAACATTTTCCACTGTCGGAAAAGAAAACAAGCCCGAAGAAGTGAAACGATGGCCTTTAAAACGAGGACCTATTTCACTTAGAGGATACTGCTAAATGTGGAGAAATGAAATGCTTACTGGATTGTATTGACTATTGTTTCTGGTGTGCATCAAGCTAAAACATATAGGTCCTCTGATTGAGAAATAAGTACAAAAAGTCGTAAGAAATCATGTGCTTGTATAATTTCCAGCAGCATAATTTTTCCCACAGAACCATATCAGTTAATGGCCTTGTATTTTAGAGTTTTGTGTGTATATATTCATCTGTTTGTCTTGTCTGTGATGATCCTTTGCTGAACTTAAAGCCAGACATCGTCCTTTACAATGTGAATATATTTCCACTAGCGTCTTGCACGTTGGAATTTGTTTGTTTTTTCTGGAATGCAATAAGGTAATAAGGTAGAATTTTTAAATCCTGGGATATATAATATTGGCTTTCCTCTATATCTGCATTTACATAATTTAAAATAGAACATCTTATTAAAAACATCAAGATATACACAGATTAGGAAACGGGTAACAACATACAAACACATAAACTAGAAATCATTTTTGTCTGCATACTTATATATACAACTGTGGTACAATAAATTCTTTCAGTCATGCGCTATCTATACAGATCATATTGCTTAAAAGAAGGGGGCATTTGGTCGGGGCAGTTTAGGGTTTGAAGATGGAAAACAAAACTGCTGAATTAGAATGGAACAAAAAAAAGAAAAAAAAAAGAGAGAAAGCGAAAAAGTGAGAACCTGATAGAAAAGAAAAAGCAGAGGACAGGATGTCGCAGGGAGATTCAACAATAAAGACTGTGTGTGAAATTAGGAGCAGTAAAGCTGGGTGAGGCGGGTTAAAGAGGGGGTTACATGGATGGACCCATATATCACTGAGGTATTTACACATACTGGCTAAAGAGTACTACAAGGCAGGTGCTGAAAGGGCCCTGCCTATTTCTTGGTGGAGAGTTGAGCGTCCACCTCCTCCTCAGGCTTCAGCACGTGCCACTGAGCGATGGGTCTCCTGGGGTTGGCCAGCATGTCGGACCAGTGGCGCAGCTCCGTCCCCGAGCTGTTGAGGCCCACAAAGACCTTGCCGATGGCATCGTTCTTGCCGATCTTGTCATAGTCCAGAACAGTTATAACAATTTGCACTTTCTGCAGAGAGGGAAGAGAGGGAGAAGCGGGGAGTCATAAAAATAAACAGAGGTGTCGTCAGCATATTGACAGTTATTTTTCATCTCCTAAAAGCCAAGTTTGCTTCAATTAAAAGAGTTGATAGTCATTGTCATAAATATATATTTTTGTCTTATGTTTGTTTTTCTGTTGTTGTATAGTTATTCAAAAGTTCTGTTTAGAAAAGTGCGACTGAGAATCTTTCAAAGAAAGAGCCACTAGATGTGGAGTGGGTGAACTACACTGAAACAACATATTGCAGTGTGGGAAATATTTTGTTTGTTTATAAAGCTATTTGAAAGTGTTCCTGATTATTGCTTTAACAACAGTAATGCAGACATAGAGTTGCTACTTCAGACATCAATGTTGATTAACAGTAACTGACACTCAAGACCAGGCCCCAATTATATTCAGAGCCAAACACAGCAGCAATGTTTGATTACTCAGAGGTCCGTGACTCAGCCTCAGCATGTGTTCATTCAAAGGGACACTGCAAAGAGAAGTGACCTGGGCATCAATCTCTGGCAGAGAATATGAATTAGTGCACAAAGAGCTCTGATTAAGTTTCGATCCACTGGCACACTGAGACGGAGCCACCGCTGCGCTCATGCAGGTGCACAGAACCACTGTTCAAAAAGACCATGCCTAATCCGCCATGTAATGAAATACTGAATAAGGTTCCCAGATGGCCAGTTGGGGTTAGTTGATTTTTAAAGGGACAGTTCACCTTCAAATTACTCATTAAACCCAGACTGTTTCATGGGGAATTATCAGGCTCATTCATTAATTATCCCTGACCAGTCAGTATTGCCTGGCTCTAACTGGTTTACCAATAATCATCATTATTGAAAAGGGTTAATTCAATATTTAGAAAAATGCATTCTTCCTGTCTGTCCAAGAGTACTACGAGAAGCTTTGTAAACTTCAGTGCCACGTCTTTTGCTGTAGCAAGGGATAACAAAACAAAATCTGGCAACCTCATTGTTACCTATTGGTACGTAAAACCACAAATCATAATTCATTATAAACCCTTTGGATTAAACTAACAATGTTTAACTAATAACAATGTTTGAATTGTGAGCCAGGCTAGCTGTTTCCCCCTGGCTCCAGTCTTAATGCTAAGCTAGGCTAGCTCTGTACTTAAAGACAGGCATGAAAGTTGTGTCAATCTTCCCATCTCACACTCAGAAAGAAAGTAAAGACACATATTTCCCAAAAATATTGAACGATTCCTTTAAAATACACCATTTATTTTTCTATTTTCAAACCAAAATAGGAAAAAACATAAATATCTTTTTATTTAAATAAGGTTAAATAAAGACTTTAACTTACCTTACTTCACCTTGCAGTTAAATCCTTAATTTGTGTCTTTATGTACTTCCTCACATACTGTATTTTTATTTAATGTATTTTAAGCATTATATAAAAACTGTGAATTGCCTTTTTTTGTACAAAATGTGCTATTTAAATTAGCTCTTATCACCTAGATTGTTGTATATATTTCAAGCTTCATCTATGAGCGACTCAAAAACCTGGAAGTTTATTCCCATTATGGGGAAAAAGTGACTATGTAAGAGACTATAGATGAAAACAAATGAATCTAAATGGTGTCACTGGGTGCTTCACAGCTAATTGCATCTGTGCTGAGGAGACTGTGAAACAACCTCAGTCAATAACAAACCCTGTTAGTGTTACGAGATAGACCAATTAAAAGAAAACACTCTTTGTAATTCCCACACAATCTCTGAGACAATTAAAATCTTTAAATTAATTACACAAATAGTCCCAAGGTCAATGTTAACTCAAATCCAACACTCCGCATCCGCTGATCAAAGTGTTTTATCTGTAGCTCTCTATAAGCAGTCTGTATAATGTGTTGTAAATGTTAACAGGATGGGAAAAAGAAATGTTCCTGAGAAATCGATGAACAAATTAAACTGTCTTTGTTTCCTCTAAAACAGCAAACAAAGCTTAAATTGTGGGAGTAAGTCTAAAGAACTGTCAATGAAGTTGAGGGTGTTTAAACAGTCCATTATTATTTACTACAACCTCTTTAAGTAGTCGTTTATGTTTGACTGGTTCTTCACAGTCAAATTAAGTCTTTTAAATGTGCTTTTAACTTGCATAATATTCTCATTCTCTTTCAGAGGAGTGTTCAATACACCCAATCAATAACAAGTTTATGATTCAATCAGTGGCACTAATAATTATTTAATGATCAACCTGGCTCTAGGTGATAAGACAAGAAATGCAAATTTAGCCAACCTACTGGTATCAGCAACACTAAATAAGGGCTTGATTTGGACGAGGTTGATTGGTATCAACACAGTTTAAATTGAATCTGAGGCTCGTGGACCCAAACCCGTGATTTGTGAGCTGTGACAGGCTTAATCAATTTGACTCAATTACTGTCTTGCCTGAAGAGATTATGTTTTTCCATTGCTATTCTTCTCTGGCACAGTTTATGCATTCTTTATCCATTGTTTCATAATGATCTGGAGAAAGATTTTTTTGTCTTGAAACTTAGCGAAAGCATCAACAAAAGCACCACATACCGTAGTTGTTGGTGTATGCACTTTGCTAAATTCACCTAAGTCATAATGTCCATGGTAATCATTGTAAGACATGCTACAAATAGCACTGATATACATGCTACAGGGGATAACAAAGTGCAGAGAATCACATCCACACAGCAATTGGCTTGTCAAATTGCAAAACCGAGGCTGATTTAAACTGAAGTGCCTTTGATTATGCTGTTATGATGAAAAGCCTATAAACTGATTATTTGGTAAATGAGCTCCCACTTATCAGTTGCTTATATGAAACCAAATCTTCACTGGTCTTTATAGTACAATTTGTCCCCGCGGAGTAGCACAATACCTTTTGGTAATTGGATAAATTATTTCTGTAAATTGATGAAAATGTACCTGGATTTGTTCAAACGGGACTTCAAAGCTAAAAGATTCATTGTAGTAAGGGTTGAGGGTGTTCTTCTTGATTGTCGTCTTCTTCTTCTTCAGCCTCTTGCCGTTTTGCATCAGGTGGATCTTCACATATGGATCTGCAGACAAAAATTATGTATAATTTGACACATATTTTCACTTTTTGTTGTTGTGTTTTTGATTTTCTTCTACTTGTCTGTCCTTTAATTAATTATAGGAGTAAAAAAAACTATTTGTAAGTTTTCTCTGTCACTGAACGAGGTTTCTTGTCGGGAGCGGGTGGTGGTGATTATCATCTTGACAAGAGCTTCAGTCATCTTTGAGTTTACAAGACAAGAGGTTATAATACGCCCTCTGAGCAGCGCTACGTCTTCGGGGCAGATTGGAGGCTGCAGTGGATTGCTATTGAAAAGGGCCGCGATGGGCTGAGGGTAGCTGGTTAGCATGCTAACTTCAGTAGAAGAAAAGACGTGATAGCGCCAAGAGTTAACATTGGTGATGCTTTCCACTGTTGGACACATCTCTGGGTGAGTAAAGGAATGAAGTTTGATGCTGGACTTGCAACGTTTCTTCTAGACTGATAAGCAAACAGTTGTTAATACTAACGCTGGCTATGTAGCAATAGCAAACCTTACAAATAGCTATTAGTGCATTAATTATTTTTTTTTACCACAACTGACCCATTATTGTATTATTAAGTTGATATGGTGAACATGTTAGCAATCAGTTACACATTTGCACATCCAGCACACAAAGAGAAACATTTTTATTCAAGTGGAGTCGAGTGGCTGCTAAATGCTCCACTATGTAAATCAGCTAGTTACTAACTTTGTGTCGTGCAACCAAAACAATGAGCTGAAAGAAGCTAAAACGCTCTGTAGTGCTGAGGGGAACTGCAGAGTCAGGTGATGATTATCTGTGAGTTTGCCACCCCTCTTTACAAACATCTTCCCTGTAAATATAAAAATATTGATTACAGCACCTTTAAACCAACATGTGATGGATTAATTGCTCCAAAACAAGCAATGACCAATGGTTGTAAAACATGGCCATGAAAGTCCTGTCTCCTTCCATTACTCTGTTCACCTTCGCCATTCAAGAGCCTAATTTTCATCTGTCCCAATGCCATCTCAAGTAGCACCCAAGTGGTCTGCTTTGTCCACCCTCATCCACTCTGTGGCAATCAGGTTGAGTGTGTGTCTGAAAACAGCAAACCACCCATTGCTTTCATTTATGACGTGAGGCTGCTTCTGTTGATTTGTTTACGTCCTCCAAACTGTCATCAAAACTAAATTGGATGAGAGGGGAGTTAGCTTCTTTGTTTGGGCTCTGAGGGAAAACTGACGAGCGGAGAGTGGAAGTAATCGCCTCGTCAAGCTGTGAAATAAATACAGCGGTTTTTGGCTTTAATTGAGCCATTAAAGGGACAAGGTGAGATGGTTCATTTTCACATTCAAAGAGATCCTAATGAAAAGTACAGGCAGCTGAAGCATGTAATAACTCCCACTGTAATTCTGAGTGGAAAACCAAAAGGATCCAAAAGATGAGTGATGACGCAATAATTACTGCGGTTCAAAGAACATGTCCTCGTCTTCTTCATTCCCTTTATTCTCACTAAATACGATTTATTGCTGCAGGTGGTGCTTATTAATTTAGAAAGTCAGAAAATATATGTTTCACATGTTTATTCTTGAGATGGCCTGGACCAAGTTCTCCCGTCTCCACAAAGATCTTTTAAAGCTCAGCTAGTGACCACTGGGTTCTTGGCCACCTCCTTAACCAACTCCCTTCTTGCCTTGGTACTCAGTTCGGCCAGACATCCAACTATAGGACAAGTCCTGGTGGTTCTGACCTTTCACATTTCACAATAATAGAGGTCACTGTGCTCCTGGGAACCCTCAAAGCTTTAGAAATGGTTTTGTGCCCTTGTGGAGGTCTATTATTGTGGAAATCTGGTTCCCTGGACTTCAATTCTTGGTGTTTGTCCTGACATGCAGTGTGATTTCTGGGACCTCATATACACAGGTGTGTGCCTTCCCAAACTATGTCAAATCATTTCATTTTGCCACAGATGGGCTCAAATCAAGTTCTAGACACATCTCAAGGATAAACTAGAAGGGCACTCAGGGAGTGCAGACCTCTGCCAAGTCCAATGTCAAACAACATACACCAGACTTCAGAGGAAAAAAAAGAACATTTAATTCATAGTAAATGATCCAGATCTGCCCCAAAATTTAACGGGTTCTTCCCTGACCCACGTAATCCTGCAGCCAAACAGACAGACACAGGTGAAAACATAACTTCCTTGCTGTTGGTAAGTAAAGCAAAGAGGATGCACCTGACCACAACTTGGGGTGAGACAGCAACTCTTCAAAAAATCTAAATCAGACATCTCTCATTATAAGTGAATGAATATAAATAAAGTACATAAATTTGCAGTGTGACCAGATTGTTGAAATTCCTGGTTCCACATTGGAAGAACACATCATGCTTAATGATGTCAGACCTCAGCCCACAGTCATGAACAATATACAAGCTATAGGAGAAAAAAAATAATGAGAAAAACTGTATGTCATTTATCATATAAGACAACACGCTGCTTTAGAAAGACAAAAACAAATAACCAGAATAATCTCAGAGATGATAATAAGGTAGTCCGGCGCCGGAGGCTAACGATGCCCCGTCTAAATACTGAACCTCAGAGTTGTGCACTGGAACAAATGAGGAGGAAGACTTTGAATCAGGTCTTATAATTAGCTGTTGAAATGCCGCTTGCCCTGATAATCTGGATTTATCCCTGGATCCCATATGAACAAAGTCTTTATTATGCTTCATGTTTTTTTTTTTAATATGTTTGGGGCTGCTCTGAAGAAGAATCTCAGTTTTTAGTGGAACATTTCAAGCAATAGCAAACACTGAACAAGCTTAGCTCCCCTTAATCTTTCATCCAATTTAGGGGGATAAGGACCTGATCGCAGACTGGCAGACTCATCCAGGGCAGCTGACATGAATATAGAGAGAAAACCACACAAACAGAGTAAAAGAGGGAAAAAGCAGCAGCATAAATAGATGAAGGAGACATGAGTGAAAAGGTAGCAGGCTCCTAATGGAGTGGGTGCCCATTATTACTCTCCCGCTGAGAAGAGGTGGAGAACAGGGATGATGAAAACAGTGAATTGGGATTGTGTGTGTGTATGTGTGTGGGTGGGTTGTCACTTTATGCAGGAAATGAGTACAAACAATTGTACCTAAATAAGAAACTTCTCAAGCCGTATGGAGTGTATTTTGTCAAACAGCAGAATCAGACTTTTATATACTGTTTTCATCCATCAAGTCAGTGTCTCTAGTTCAAAGTTTGACACCGTGAAGCTTTAACTTTGGGAGTCTTCAACTTCAACTCTTACGATTCTCGGCGTTATTCTTCAGGATTTCTGTTTTATTTCTCCACTGAACTCCCATAAATCACTTGTCACATTGTCACTGCTGGATGATCCGTATGAGTGAAGTTTCAGCAGGTTCTCTTTGTCTGATCAGCCACGGGTGGCTGTCGCCGCTCATAGAAACTCCTCACTTCTTTTTCTACTTATTTCAAACTAATCTTGCGTAGGCAGACCTCTGTCTGGTCGACTTCACAGAGGTCTAAAGTCAAGCACCAAAGCTGAGAAATAGCAAACGGCAAAGAGGGTCTGGGAAAGAGATCTTTGAGATTTGTGCTTAAAGAATTAGATTTTAAAAAAAAGACTAATTTAAAGAACTGTCAAAGTTGGACTAGTCTTGATTTGAAATTTGGCATTTGAAACACAATCAAAGAACAACTGACATGAAGAAGTATAAAAAAAGCAGGCAGTGAGACCTAATATTGTAAGTATTATAAGAAAACATGTCAAATCAGGCTTATTTTTTTCTCTAACATAACTAATAACAACACAACACTATTTCAGGTAATGTTGGTTGGGGTTACAGGAGTGTAAACTTCCCCAAATCCAATAAGGAGGAAGATGGAGGTGAACTCTGTTCGCACCTATAGACCCCACAAACTAATGCAGTTAGATAACAATATGCTAACTCTTTGCCGCTAACTCTTTAGCTCATTAGCCAGGTGAGAACAGATCAATCAATACATTCCTTACAGATTTGCTGAAATGATTGTAGTTTGGGAAAGACTAAAAAGAAAAGACACCACCCTCCAAACTTTAAGGCCTGTTGTGCTCATAGTTACTGTGAAACTATGATTGGACAATCACTGTATGAAATCTATCATTGCACACAGATGTATTTTTAGAACTATTGCCACAACAGTGATGCAACATGTACAGCACAGGCCATGCATCCTCTTATAGTTGTGACTGTGCCTGAATTAACACAATAAAACAGCTGAATGGGAATATGAGAGACAAACCCTTCTCAGGTGAAAAAAAAAAAAGAAAAGAAGAAGCAAACACACCTGTGGCGCCACATCACTGCTATCCAGACGCTCTTATCTTTCTGGCCAGCAGATGAGAGTTTGGCATTATTGAGTTTTGGGAGGCTCGTCGTACCTCATATCCGGCCCATTCTGCCGTCTCATCTCAGACGGATGTAATCTCTCCCATTTTATGGATGAACGGCGGCGCTGCTGATGCCAGAGCGCTTCCTCACATATGTGCACAGCGCAAAGGCTCGTCTCCGCTATCCTAAGGGCAGCTCATCTGATGCCTGGATCCCGGCCATGGTTTTATGAAGCGATGCGCTATCAGTAGTCCATACATTTCCCCCAGGAGGCTAGAAGCAGGTTTCCGGATAAGAGCTGAGCTCTGAGCCAAATCAGCAGCGGAGTTAAGTAGAGCTGCTAAAGTGGTCTAATTTTAAAGTGGTTACTTGTAGTTTGTATTTCAAGCTGTGAATAATTGCCAGCTGTGAGTCATTTGGATTATTCTGGCGAGGATAAATCCTGTCACAGCTGAAGCTACAATACTTTATTACGTGCACAGACACATAACACCAAACACAGAATCTGTTTCTTCCTTAAGTATTTCCGTGCTCACCGACTGTGGCCGCTGCGGGTGCCGGCGGAGTTGTGCCAAATGAACACCGGTACAAAGCAGGGTTAAATATAGCCTGGCTGTCATCTTAGCTTTCCCATCTCCCATCATTTTGGATTTGCCATGGTGGGTGCACCCAAGGGTGACTGTCGGTTTAGTTTTACACACTCAATTCAGCGGTGAATCGCACACATGCCACACACAAACACAAGCGCTTTACAGTGAAAGTCTTCCAGAGGCGCAGATCCACGTGACCCGCCTTCACAGTGCGATCCAGATCTTTGTGATATATTCTGTTGCGGCCTTGTTTACACAATGAGAATTTTAATTATCTGAAATCTTCGAAATCCTTCTGTAACTCATCGGCTTCTCATTATCTACATCTTTGGGATTTGTATTTATCAAAGCGAAAATTCAGGCAAAATAAAATCTGCATTCCCTAATCACTTTCAAATTGCTTTCTTCTCTCAGGTCTGTTCATCATTTTAATGATCCCTCGGGCCCGCTGCCTTTCTGACTGCGAGAAAAAAGCCTCTTAGTCCGACCAGCCAGAGGAACAAAACAAATAAACCCTGTAGCCGAGAGGTTTGATGGTGAGCCGGAGCAGCAGGTCGGGGCAGCGCGGCTTCATTACTGCCGACACGGCGCCTGTGTGCTTTGATAACCTCCCCCCACTGTGGGCCATTACCTGGTTATGTGCCGCCTCACAGCCCTCTGGGACGCCTTCAGAGGTACAAAGAGGGTGGGACAAAACACTTTTTCCGCCACTACCTGTATAAAACCACATGTCCTCATTTTGAGTCGCTTCCAGACACTTAGCCTTTGTGTCTGACATGCTCTTGAGTCTGACTCACCTTTGATGGTGCATCATGCCGAGGATGCACTGCAGAAGCATGAAAAGCACCATTTTAACCAACTTTTGTGCAAAATAAAATGATACATCTGTGGGAGGCAGAAAGAGCTGTGTTCACTCCAGGATGAGTTCATCTGCTGCTGCAATTACTGGCTTTTAAAAAAACTCACTTTATAGTTTTTAGTCTGTTTTGAAAACTGTAAAATGACACCGTCCTCTGGTTGTTTACAACTCAACACAATGGATATGTATTGGAACTTTACATTTCTGTGGAGCCAGCTAAAGTGCAGAGAGGAGTAACTTGTCTGTAATGAGGCTGGGATTATTTTGAGACGACAGCTAAAGAGCATGGTGCTCGGTGCATCACCGCAGTTGAATAGCAGCAATCGTGAGGGGCACCGAGGGTCAACTGCACTTTCAAAAACATTATTTAAAAAGTTTGTTTTTTCTACAAAACACAGCACGGAGGAAGATTTGGAGCGATGTTTCATGAGGAGCCAATCAAAATAATTATTTCTGATTATACATTGGTTAATGATAATACCCACATCTTCCTCTGTTAGCCATAATTAGGCATGGTAAACAGGATGACAATAGAGGAGAAGGCTGATCCCAGGCCATCAATTACTTGTCCTCCTCCTTAAGCTCTGGCTGAGCCGCCTTGTGGATGTAGGCTAATTATTGTTATTAGAGACCTGCCCATTACTTCATCCATCTGCTGCACTTTAAAGTCCATTCTTGGAGCAGAAAAGCAGTTGCAACTAACAAAAATCAAATCTCAAACTGCAATTTGGAGTATATTCTGGTTGTGTGTAATTAGAAACATGCTATTACTGTATGCTAATAATTCACCCCGAAACCCACAGACGAATGCACACGGATAAAACATGCTCCAATTAAATGTGACATACAGTACATGGTGTCAAACTGTCTGGCTTCCCTGCTATTTCCCATCTCTGTCAGGGAGAAACCTGCCCTTCAAAGTGAACAGATTCACACCTTTTTCATTCTGGCCTGTCGTTGTGGCTGACAACTGAAAATGTTGACAATCCCACGATGCAAATGGGCACAGGTGAGAGCTAATGCCAGTAGCATAAAATGGCAGCGGGGGAGTTTTTTTTTTTTTTTTTTCTGCCAAATGGCTGCTCGCACTGGTTCTGATAGATGAAAGGGAGCTCTGAGCTTTTAATGTGCGCTGTGTTACTGTACTGCAGGATGTTAAGGCTTATATGGAGAGACTGGGCTGTCAGGCAGAAAGTAAGTGGACCCAGGTGTATGGTAATTGCAGCATAAATTACCATAGGAGGGAAGTGCGCATCGGGGAATTTAAAATGAAACCACCGAAGAAAGTCAAAGGAGAGGAGGGAGGGAGGGAGGGAGAGGGGCCGGCTCATTGTGTGGTCATGTGAGTCTGATCAAATATGGCCAGTCAATACTGTCTAGATCCGGAGTGTTGAATGTGATGCCTCATTTTTCTTTTGTTTCTTTTTTTAATCAGACATTGTATAGTTGATCAATATTACAGCGATGCTCAAAGGAAACGTCAAACTCATCATTACAATGCTGGATTTTAGTGGTGAATCTTAAGGTAAATTTAGTCTATGTGATAATTTGTGCAGAATGGGTCTTCAGACGTTACCATATCTGTACTGTACTTTGGTTTTGGCACCGACATGCAGCTCGTCTTTGGTTGCTGAGGCTCTATAAACAGGCCGTCAATGGACTTTTAAAAATTGACAAATCAAAGATTTTCCCCATATTTCTCTCAGGAATGTCAGGTTTGTCTGGCACAGCCTAAAATCACACAGTATGTTGCTCTTTAGGGCTGAAACTCAAGACTACTCATTCAGTTAGTCCATACAAGCTGTAAAAAATAATGCAAAATGTCCTATTGGAAGTTTTGAAGAACCACATCAGCTTCTGGCAGATGTGGTTCTTCAAAAACCCGGTCCAGGTTGAACCCCAGTGAGCATGGCTGTGTGGCTGTGTTTAGTGTTCCTATTATAATCACAGACTGACTGAGGTGTGTTTGGAAGCTGTAATGTGCACACAGCTGGCTCCGCTATGCACCTTTGCCCACATAGCTGACTCGTCCCCACAGGAGTCATACAATTTTACAAAATTAGATTCTTTCATTTCCGCTTCACAGTACGACATTAAAACTTTCATGAGCGGAACTTTAAACTAAATAAAAAACAGTCTCTAACTGCAAACTCACAGTGGATTTGTGTGGCGTCCTGGGACTGTGTTAGAGATCTGTCCCTGAGTGGAACATCTGCCCGTCTTTGATGTGTTTATGTTTGTGTGTGTTGTATGTACCATTTCCGCCCCTCTTCTGCCTTAACAAGTCGCACATTCGGTTACCATGACATCAGACCTGATATTCAGACTTGAATATATTGTGATAAATGTCATCTATTGATCTTAATCCTACATGAGAGAATTGTTGGAGCTACATCACAGCAGGAATGTCTCATTCTTTCATTTTCTCCCAGCATATTGTCTCCATTATTACGTGCTACATTCATTAATGGTTGCAGTTGCTTCTTGCATACAACATTAGGTGTGAACAGTACAGTTTCCTGAGGATCTGAACATCTGCACAAAGATATTTCAGGGCAAAATTCAGTCATGTTTTCTCTGATAAATGTAATCGTGACCAGTGATGTGTTTGGGTGGTTGTTATAAAGTAAAAAACCCAGCAGTGATGTAGGAGAGGCAAAGTGAGTGCTGCAGTGCATGTATAATTACAGACAAAAGCTCCTGTCAGAGGGAAAGTCAGTGGGCACACACATGCACACACATGGCAATTGTCCTCACCTGACAAGCCTCCCACGTCCATTTTCTTCAGGTTTTTGGCCTCGAGGATGACCACGGTCAGCTTGCCGGCGGTGGGAACGTATCGCAGAGAGAAGCAGATATCACCCAGCTTCTCTTGCTGTTGGGGAGGCAGAGATGTTGCAGAGGTGAGAACAGTTTTAAGAGCAACTATTAAATCCAAATTTACTGCATCACATGCTCACACCAGATGCTCACTGAGAGGCTAGATGAAGGGGAAAAAATAAAAATTGCCTTCCAGAGAACACTGGCAATTGTTCAGTCGACCGAATCTGAAGCTCGTGGTTCTCTTTTTAACATTAGTTAGAAAGCTTTTAATGTTGAAAGCTGCAAGTACCAGTGTGTCTGTATGAAAAGTGATAGTTTAACAGTATGTAAGGTTAAAGTACAGTACACTGACTGTACTGGGTTATACATCTGTTTACAGTAATGACGGCGTCCAGTTTGAATCTGGGTGCATATCTGCATAGAATTTACACTGAAAGATGGTTTTTGTAATTGCCTTAAGTGCACGCATTTCTATGCACAGTGTTTTCTAATGCAGAACATGCACACACAGATCAGCACAGATAATTCAGTGGTCAGTGCAGAGCTGGAAAACAAACCTAAAACAGTATTGGAGTAAGTGATATTTGGAGTTAACCTTTTGAACACATCCTGAGCTGACCAACGTGCTGTACAAAAGGGCATTAAAATAAATAAAAATAAGTAAAACAAATGTATAAAACAAGTAAAAAGACAAATAGAGATGGAGGGAGCACATCTGATATCTAATGGCAACTGGTTCTGTGATCAATGTGATGATTCATTCAAAATCCTGCTGGAGAGACAACTGAAGATACAGTACATCAGTACCGCTGATGTTGATCTTTAAAGATACGAGCGGTTACAATCAACTGGAAAATTGCCGCTGTCAGGAAGTCTACTGTACTGTTGTAATGAGATTAGTGTCTGAGATGGACACGGATTATGAGAGGTGTTTTTATTTACAGCACAACGACAGTGCAGAGCAGAATCTACATCGCAATAAAAACAAGTACGATGGATGGAGACAAATCCGCACGTACAAATGTTTTCTAATATATTATATATCCGAAACAGTCCACTGACGTGTTATCAGGACTAGCTGTTAACGAAGTTAGTCATCATGTGAGCCAGCTGCTGTCCTGTTGTATAAATTGTATTGTTTGATTAAATTCCAATTTAAGTGAGTAGACATATTACAAACAAGGACTGCTAATGCTGCAGCTGCTGCTACAACCAACAGTCTCAACACAACTATAAAAAAATAATACAGTTATAAAAGAACTGTATTTTATGTTTAAGTTGTTTGTTTTTAATAATGTATTAATTATAATATTGTATTTTATGTTTCAGGTATAGGCGATGCTGCAATGTACAGTAAGCAAAGCATTTTTTTTAACGATATTATGAAAAAAATGTAGATATTTGATATTACTGAATATATAATGTACTGTATTATAATTCACTAAGTACTGGACAACAATATAATAAATTATATAGGATTGATTTATTAGTTGATTATTATCTAGATATTTTATATTACTCCACTGTGCAGGTTTTACATAAATACAAAAGTGTTTAACTGAACACCATTAACATTCAAGATTAAAATGTATCAGGTAGAAACACAATAAAGTCAGAAAATACATGATTCTTTTATACGGTGCAAAGAGAGGATCAGCACACGCTCCACATCACACAGCATCTCTGAGTCACAGCTTCAGAGTCACATCCAATCAATTGTACAACAAGTCCTTGCACGTTTTCAATCTTCTGCCATAGATTTGGTCTTTTGTTTTGGTTTGGCTTCTTTTGTTTGTCACTCATCACTTTGCTGGAAAAGTACCGACTGCGAGCGCTTCACTTCGCTCCAACAAATCACCATCACAACACAGCCTTATTATCATACGCCGAACAGAGAGCGATTCATATTCCTGCCATATCCCTTATCGACACGAGGAGCAGACACAGGCGATAACTCTCTCTCTCTCTCTCTCGCCACACCTGCTTTACGTGTGGCCATTTTGAAGAGGGATTGTAAATCAGAGGCAAAACCGGACATGAATATCAACCAGCGTTTTTATTTCAGGAGTTTTTCATCAAGTTTCAATCAGGGATAATTTCCTCATGTAGAATCAGTGTGCTGGATATATTTATAATATATGTTTTATGCTGCGAAGGACTCCTACTCACTTCCATCCGCTCTCCTGACCGGTGGCTGCCACACAAAATCAACTCAATAATCCCACTTTGATGACGAGGGCTGGGTTTCAGCACAAATACGAGCTCCTGTGGCGGCCAGCGAGAGAAGGAGTGACGGTTAATTCTGTCTGTCAAGAGCAGCGACCCGGCTGAGCTATAAAAGGCCAACTGCTGCCTTTTCAACTTAAAAGGGCATTTTTCGAAAACTTGCTACTTCGTATTTGACCTTAAAAGTAAAGAGGATTGTGTAACGTGTGTGCAGGTGGAGTATTAAATCTTATATTCTATTCATCCTGCAGCCTTTTCACTGAGGTCACTGCTAAAAGATTTATACTTAAAACAGCAGCACTTTCTTTTTGAGTATGTGGACTGATATGGCGAGTATGTTTCAAACCTGTGGCTCTCAACCTTTTTGGCTGGTAAAACACATCAAGATCTACGTCTGACACTCAATCATGAGCGATTCCCCGTCCTCAGACTGTTTCAATTCAATATCTTAAGAGGCCTGAAGAGGAATGAGTATTTAGCTGAGGACGTGTCTTATTTCCTGTCTCTCTCTTCTAATGACCATATAATAAAACAACATTGAAAAAGGTTTCTCCTTTTAATTATTCTGACTCTATATTTTGATTTTATTAGTTGTTTTACCTTCCCCTTTACTTTAGCTAGCTTCTGACTTTGGATATTTATTGTAATGTTGCTATCATGGAAAAAAACCCCAAAACATCTAACTTGTGAAAGACATCCGTGAAGAAGCTAAAGCCAGGTAGCAATTACTGTAGTTTAGCTTAGCATCAAATCTGGAAGCTGGCGCTCTCTAAAGTTTAAAAACTCACTTAAACTGTTATCTCATTTGTTCAATCTGTAGAAAAACAGGAAAGTCACAATGTCAGTTTGTGGTTTAGGGAGAGAAAGCAAATATACAGTAAGTGTATTTTTCCCCAAGATGTTGAACTATTCCTTTACCCTTAAATAAAATAATTGAATTTTGTCGTTTTAACCTTTAATAGTTACAGTTGCTTAGCTCCTGAGGCAATGGAGTCCTTTTCACCTTTGCAGGTGTAATTGAGTTCTGCAAACCTCCTACCAGTGCACATGATCTGAGAAAAGCTCTTAACAAATAGACAAGTGGATAATTATTTTGTCACTTCTGTGTTACCGGTTGCCAATCAGTGACACATAACGATGAGAGCATTCACATAATAAACATTAGTAATAATAATAATTTAACGTTTTATCGGCAGTTAGAAGGTGGAAAGTAGCACCTGCCCTCTGCTGAGCCTGAACGCTGAGGAATCGCTTCAGCGTCTCAAGACTTTTCTTGCAGAAAATTGCCAGGTGCAGCAGGTGCAACAAAACGCTATGGAAGTATAGTGATGCCCTTCAACTCAAACAGCTCCACCAGCCATTCGACACTGTTATAATTAACCTTTAAATCAAACCGCTGTAATGCAAAAAAACTGAAGTTCCCCTGGCAACATGTGCTATATGCCATGACATTTACCATGAAAATTGAATCTCCTGAACTGTTGCCTGGAAAGTCACACTTCTGTTAATTGAAGGGGAAGTGTGGACATCTGATTAAGTGACATTTCCAGGAGAGATGGATTACATCAGCGCCGGCACCACATTTGTGGTTCAAGCACAAATGGCTTGCTGTACAAAGCAAAGATAATCACTGTCATATCACTTATACACACACAAAAAAAACTGTTATTATTATTGAAACAACAGCTCTTAGATTTACAAATCTGAGCTCTGCCACTCAGACATGTGTCACCAAATTACTTCAAACCTGTTTGTTTCCCCTGTTCTGAGGAGTGACATGCGTGTCTGCCTACACAGGCTTCATAAGTCTTACCTCCTCCTTCTCGGCGCTCTGCAGATCCCGCCACTCCTCTGTTATGTGGCTGAAGTCCACCTTATTCATGGGCACCTTGATGTCACCGATGGCGTCGTGTTTGGAGAAGCGGTCGAAATCGTACACCGTCATCACCAGCGTCTTCCCGCCGAGCTCTACGTAGGGGACCTGAAGAGGATGACAACAGTAACTAAGGTCAGAGCAGGTGCAACACACACGAGAACGGGGAACGCCGAGGTGAAGCGACACAACAGCCACCAGAATGATGACAGACAGCCTCGGCATCCTGTATCGGGGCTAATCATTAGCTAGTTAGCGTGTCATCAGAAGCTGAAGTGATTGAATATTTTATAAGAAAACATTACGTCATCATTGGAGGTTTTCAGCCACTCAGTGGAGTCTTGTTACTTCTATTCATCTTCTATTCATGTATCCACTGAGTCTAGGAGCTGCAAGTTAGGCTAACATTAACATTAGCAGTTGTAAGCAAACTGTTAGTCACCAAGTGTTTGTGATGAATAGAATTGCATGGATCATTGATATGTTTCTATGAGCCTGTGCAATATCATGCAATCCAGCTCTGCGAGATAATCTTCCCTTGTAAAACTTATGATACTCAGTTTTCATTGACTTTGTACGAGAGAGGTTCTTTGTTGGGGTTGTTCAGAATCGCATTTGATTAAAAGGTGTTTTATTGTAAATATCGTAAACTCAAAATAAAGTTTCAGCTTTGTAGATTTGGTTTTGACACCCCTGAACTTGCACAGAAAAGTTTGTGATGAGTTAATTACATGTCAAGCGGAGTCCGATCTGAGTGTTTGTGTAGCGGGCGGATGCTGAAATGGTGGGTGCTTTGATTCCCCAAATCAATCACAGCTGCCCCCAATCCTGACAGACGCTGTTATCAGGCCTAAAAGACAGGCAGCACTTGTGATGTGATTCTTGACTGTATTCAATTACGGGATGAAAGTTATTAAATGGAAATAATTTGTTAAACAGAAAAAAAAGAAAGAAATGAGAGTGAGGGAGAGATAAGACTCTTTGGTTTGTCCTTGACACTATCTCACAAAATCATCTTTTCTTCTTGACGGTGTCACCGCTGCTTGTAATCCGCTGTAGTGTTCTTTTTCATGATGCATCACAGATTCAGAATTAAGTATTACAAACACAAAACACACACACACACACGCACACAAATAAACCTGTTATTGAGATGGATATCACATCACATTATGCTTAACTTACGCCAAACACCTGCGCTCTTCACTGTCGGGCGAATAACAAAACTTTCCCCACTGCTGAGCAACAGCTATGCATCCATTATGGCCGAGGCATGGCCAGAGTGTAGCGGTGCATCTGCCTGTGTTAATCCCAATCACACTGAGCCTCTGTGTGTTTCTGTGTGTGTGAGAGATATTCTGTCAGAAGCTTGTTAATGTGCCAGCTGGTTGCTGTCTCCACACCTTCCCAGCATTCCTAGCTGCATGCAAATCAGATTGTCAGTGGAACCAAAAGATCTCCAGCTACAAAAACAAAAAAAAAGTGTTTGAAATGTGGAAGTGTTTTTGAGCATATGGTGAAAGCAAATGAAATTAAGCTTTTAATGCTAGGCGTACCTTGAAGGTGAACTGCTCATTGAAGACGGGGTTGAGGGTCTTCCTGTGGACCTTGGTCTCAAACTTCTTCTTCTTGTCAGGCAGCAGGTAGACCTTTACGTATGGGTCGGATGTGCCACCCATGTCCATGGCAGGCAGCTCCGCCGCCTGGATGATCCCCACTATGAGCTAAAAGAGAAAGATGAAGGATAGAAAAAGTGAGGGAGGATAGTGTCAGACTGTCCACAGAGCCACATTTTCATAACTCGCACCTTCATCCCACCAACATCCTCTCAGAACAAACCGTACCTCGGGTAGAGAAATGTCAAGAAATACATTTTGATCATTACTCTATGACCTTCAGGAACATTGGATTTTTTGAGTCACATGTCTAGTCTTTTGATTTCACTTGCAATTGGTCCTTCATAATGGTGGCTTAAAGACGATTCAGTGTCATTTTTCTGGGATATGGCGGCAATATAAGAAGGTTATGTCGGCGGAGTCTGGCAGCGGCTGAAGAGTTCGTAAAGGTCAGGATGTGTCAGACTACGAGTGAGAGGACTGTTTCTCTTCACACAAGGCTGATAATTGATAACCACAATGGGGGGCCTGGGAGGCTGATTGACCTGCCAGTCAGAGCCTCTACTCGAAGGCCTCTCAGGAGCCCAGCTAGTCAGTCAATCACCTTCCTATCAGGCAGCCATCAAGCAGCAATCGGGAGGCTGACCAGGGCGCTCAGCCATGGAGCTCTACAGCTGTCAGCAGCTGCATCGGAGAAGTGGGAAACAATGAACTCAAGTGGCTAATTGAGATGAAATAAACAAACGGCAATATGAAGGAAAATCTATTTTACAGACAAAAAAATAAAGATGTATTGATTTATTGAAGCTAGTAAGTAGACCTTAAATTGGGATTGTTTGGTCAAACTAGACATAATCATACTAGATTACTTAATTAGCCAGTTAGCTTAGCAGACCTTCCAATATAAAAAAAGTATTTACATGTAGCTATGTAGCTAAGACACACGGCTTCCAGGATTATGGTCTAAACTAATGCAAACACTTACTTTCATTTGAAAGCTCTTAAAAAATAAAAGCTTTTAAATGAGTGGTTGAAATAATCGACACAGGCACGAGCTGATACTTCATCTGTGGCTGTTTGCCTCCGCACATTAATGTGTAACTCAACTGATTATTTAAGCCTCCAGAGCAGCTCATCTCTGAGAATTACTGATGTGCTGTTGTGTTTCCTCGGATCCGTTTGTTAGAAGTCACTGTTCCATATTTTATAAATGTATGTCTCGCTGTTTAATTTCAGCTGAAGCAGGTTCATTCTCCGGTTTATCGCTCGGTGCCAACCCACAGAAGTTTGTTATTTCAGTCTCAGCGCTAGGTATTTATTTACACAGGATGGTGGTGAGATTCCAGTAGAGACAGGTGTTCATGGAAAGACACTGGAATGATATAATGTGAATGTACCACAGACACACACATGTGCACTCGCTAACACACATCATATATGACAATGTTGAACACAAGGCGAGTACAGCATGGATAGTATGGGATGTCCTATCAGCTCTCCAGGTTGTGCGCAACATTTTCTTGACATTACACCGCAAACACTGACATGAAATCCCGTCATGATTTTGATGGATCGCTTTAACATAAATATAATAAATATTACAGATCTGAATGTAACAGGATCAATTTGTTATATACCTCATAGGGCAAATAAAAGACTCTTTTATTGTTGCAGATATTTACCTGAACCTAAATGTCACCATGTTTTTTGCACTGTAGTGCTGTGAAGCTGCACTTGGATTTTGAGTGTGGCAATTCATCCTTGCATGCTGTCGTTCTGATTTCCACCCATCAATCAGCGTGTTCCGCGGCAGACACAGCATGTCATACCGTCTTTGCTCGGAGAGGCACTGATGCTTGAGAACAGATAAGAGCAGGATGTGGTTGGAAACGCTGATATTGAGTTTGATGCTTCAGCTAATTGTGTCTTTTCCTGATGCTGTTAAGACACCACACCCCAACGTTCACAACACTGGAGGGGGTTTTCACAAAACTCACAAAGTATACCTTTGTTCAAAATCAAACCAAGCAGATAACACTCCCTGTAGTAAAATTACTTATGAAATTTCACTTAGGCCCCAACTGTGAGTCTAATGAGCTTCTACTAAATTCTTATTTTCTCAAAAAGAGTAGATGATTTTTGGAAATTCCCTTCCAATTAAAACAACAGAGTAATTTGGTGTTATATTGTAATTTTCCAGCTGCTACAATTTCATTTTAACAGTTTTATTTTTGATACGCATTATTAACAGTGAAAACCCAGTGATAATCAATTTGCATACATTGGACAAACTGAAATCTTGTGAGTGCAGACTTAAATATCTCATTAATTATTAGATGTATTGCCATGACATTTTCACATATCCAGTTTGCCCAGAGGACGAAACCTAATGACTTTGCTGCGCCTCTGACTTTCTATTGGACGCACTGCCATGAAATTTGGTTCACACTTCCCTCAGGATGAAAAGTAATAACTATATAGATCCCTTCAGCTTTTTATCGAGTGCCATTACTTTGCTTTATGATCAAATGCCTCAAAAATAAATGACACTGTGCTAATCAGAAACCTTAGCACGCTAACATGATACACTAAAAGGCGAACATGTTAAACATTACACCTGCTCAACATCAGCATGTTAGTTGTTGTGAACGTGTTAGCATGCTAACATTAGCATTTAGTTAAAACAGCCCAGAGCCAATGGTGGCGTCTTTAAATACCTTGTTTGTCTGATTCACTTTACAATAATAAAAAGTCTATGACTTCAATTATTAATCAATAATCTGACACTATTTGTTTTGGCACACATTATAGCTACTATTTCAAGATTTAAACACCTGACATTAACAACTGCAGCGGCTGTGTGTTTGCACATCTGTGTGGGTGTTTGTGTTTAACTAAGGACTGGGGCTCTATCACAGCAGAGGGCTGCCGGTGTTAACCCCTCTCTGTTTGTGCGTTACTCTTCAGCCCAGTGAGCAGCACGCTGACCAGAATGGGTAAAGGACGGTGATTCAGCCCTTGGCAGCTTATCTTGGAGGGCTTTGTCTGAATGCATCATGGCTCTGCTGTGACTCCACACACACACACACACACACACACATACACACACACAGACACACACACAGACACACACAGACACACACACACACACACACACACACACAGACACACACAGACACACACACACACACACACACACACACACACACACACACACACACACACACACACACACACAAACACACACTTCCAAAGAAGACCAGTAATTCTCTTCCTGACGAATATTTACTGCAGCGGCTTTTGTGTGTTCTTTTGAAAAAAAACGAACTGTCTGGGGAAAACTCGGAAATAAATAATTAAAAAGGAATAATATGAATGTTTTGAAATTCATCCCTCCTTAATAATGAGTTTAAAATTCACATATTCTGACTGGACAGAGTGCAATAGTCCTGCTCTTGACCTGCAAAAAGAGCGATGAATATGGTAATGATGTTGAAAGTAGGAATGACATTATAATTCTCTCCCTGCTGTGCTGAGAGGGCTCTTTGTGGTTCATTTGCTGTGTATTTGCCTAATGTAGCTGCGTCGCCGCTCCCTGAGTGATTTGGATCTTTTACAAAACCTTTCGTCTCATTAGTGTATAAAACCCAGTGTCATCAACACCAGGGGCTGCAGCCATTTGTGGTGGTTAACAGACAGAAACAAAGCTGAGACTTTTTGCCATGACGACCTGACACACACACACACACACACACACACACACACACACACACACACACTGGTGTTTCCTTCTTTTCTTAGCAGGGTGGAGCATTTACTGACACAGTTTAAGGCCATAGTGAGTAGTGCTAACAGCAGGAGCGTAAAGGAAGATGAATGAGTGAGCACTGTGTGTCTGGGAGGCTTATTGTTGACATTTTCATTAAAAAAAAGTTTGCTCAGTTTCACCAAAAGAAATCACCTGGCGAATCTTAACAACAACCAACTCTTCTGAAACAAGCTCTTCAGGGTTTATAAACATGGTAATAGCATTATTCATACTCCACTACTCTTACTGGCTTGTAGTACCGACATTTAATGACTTTTTTTATGACTTTTATCTTCCTGTAAATATTTCATTTAGTCCTACATCTGTGCACTGCAACTACAGATTAATTAAAGTATGCTTAAGGTGAGGGAAAGTGTGTGTAAAGCAACTAAAAAACCTCCATTGCATCCATTTGGAAAAGATATCAACACCTTTCCCTTTAGACGTGGTCGGACAACCCTCCCGCTGCAGAAACATCCAATATTAGCATGGGCTGGTTCTTCTGGCTGTGACATTGTATGATCAAACATAACCTGTAACTGCAAAAGAGTAGACAATACTTCCTCTCCATAGTGGCCCCCCTCTTTAAGAAACGCCACTTACTCAATAATAATGGAAATTTCAACACCCAGCCTTCTACTGTGTAAAGAAACCTGCAGCCAAGGTATTAAATCAATCACCTGTGTCAGTTCTCCCTCAGCAGTTCTATGGTGTTCACATTGATTGCATGGGTCTCAGAGCCTGAGGATTTAAAAAAGAAAAAACCCCACAACACTTCCTGAAGGCCACGCTGCCTCTTCAATGTGTCCGTCACTGAGCTGAAAGTGGGTCAGACGAACGGCTGCCTCCCTGGGTTTTCTGCCGCGGAAGTTTCTTCCAACTTTTTCCGAGACGCAGCTGGAGCGGCAGTGAGCCGAGGTCACTGTCATGAAGCGTGAAAACTGTCATCCATTCATTACACTTCAGCTCCACTGTGCAGATTATTACCGGTGTAATCAGGAAGCTCATACAAAGGCCTGTCACTGCCTCACACTACATGACAGATCAACTCTGTGAAATGTAATACTGTCCACATAATATCCCTCTTTATGAAATGACTCAATACTTTGTCATTTTTTCCCGAAATGAAACGAGGGTCTGGCTGACTGAACACTAATGGTGTCTGCACCTTTGAATTTTATTACTATCATTATTGATTCTGTGATTGGTGTATTGATAAATATTACACAGGTTAATTGCTTGAAATTATAGACTAAAGGGACAGAAACTTTTTTTTGTAATGATTAAAGTTTTTTTCTGTGTGTGTGTGTGTGTGTGTGTGTGTGCAGATAAGGATGATGTACCTATGCCAGTGTGTGACTCAGTGTGTACAGGAGCAGTGAGTGTTACTGTCTAATCTCAGGCTGTCAGTTCTGTTTATAATGGCGAGTTAGCTAGCCCAGAGAGGGACAGCGCTGTGTTCACGCACCGCGTCTATTATCTGTCACACAACATCTGGCGCCGGGAAGCTGATGTGCCTCCTCATTCTGCTTTTTAAAACTCAGTCGCTGGAAAAAATAAAGCAGATGGATATCTGCAGGGGCTGTTTTCAATCATGTAGAGAGAAAGAAACAAATTCAGAGACAAACTAAATCCCAGTAGTGTACTGTATGTTTTATAAGGCTCACTGGCAAATCCGCAAACTCGACCACCATGATATATCCCTGTGTGATTGCTCTCAGGCTTCAGTGACCATACTGTTTGCAGCGGTGGTGATGCAACAAAAGGAGAATGTTGTGCACAACCTGGGTTGATTCCTGTTTAATCTCTGTTGGGATGAGAAGTTGGACCACCTCGGAGGTTCGGTGTGACCATACTTACGAGGGAGGACCTTTCGCAACAACGACACACACTGAGAGAGGTATGGAGAACAGATCCTTACCGTATTCTCCGTGAAATTGTAATCCAGGGAGTATTGTAATTTGCCCAGTTTCTCGTCCTCCTTGGGCTCGGCCTCTTTCTCCGTTTCAGTCAGCCCTGTCTCCGCATCCTCCTCATCCTTCAAGGCCTGAAGGAGACACCCACCAAGAGTCAGTGTCGCCTGTTTGTCGCTGGCGCTAGCACCCAGCCAGCCGTTCCCCCGCCCAGGTCCTGCCAGTGGACCTACTCCTGTAAAAGCTGCCACTTGTTTTATGATGTATAAGGGGAAAACGGGGTGTGGGGGGGGGGAGCAAGCACTAAAACACCATAGCATTTAACATCAGGACATGCTCTGTGATGCACTAAAGCCCCGGGCCTGGTCCCCTGATGATGCTTTTCTATCAATCTCTGGGTGTTTCTGTCTAAAGGGAGAAAAGATCAAATGATGGCGCCAGAGATGAGAGCAATGGGCAGGCATTAGAGGAAGAAGGGGGGGGGGGGTAGAGAGACATTGAGAGTGGACAGAAAGAAGGAGAGAGAGAGATGCTTCCAGAAAAGATCACAGTAAGACAATTCCCTTGATGTTATTTCAGGCAGATCAAGTCTCTGGCAAAAACACATATCAACTGGGAAGTGTCCGAAGTGGCAGAGTGAGAAGTGAAGTTGCCCTTTCGCTTGCCTGGCACTGAGGTGAGGGTAGCAGGTGGTGGCATTGGTGGGGGAGGGGGGAAAGGAGAGGTGTGGGGGAGGGGGCGGAGGAGTTTGTTATAGGACCAACATGCGATTGAAGAGGCAAAGACTGGTTTCTCAAGGTCATTCATTCAGCGTCAAAGGTTGCCTTCCAAGATGTCTCTGTTAGGCATGCAGAGCATTCTCTGTCGAACAAACCGGTGCTCTCGCGTGATTCCCACATTCCCAAGTCTGGTTACGCCCTCAAACATTCAGTCACATTGTCATCATAACCCTAAAGCTTTAATGTTTAACCCCTACGCCGATGGTAGCTAGAAGCATCATGCCAGCGGTGGGTGGGTAGGTGTTGGTAAAAGGGGTTGTAATGTACATCTGGGGGAGGGGTGGGGGGGTGGGGGGGGGGGGGGGGTGGGGGGGGGGTGGGGGGGGGGTGGGGGTGGGGGGGCCTGCTCCTATTAGTTTGTCAAGTTGCTCATGTGGAAGCAAGAAAGCTGAACAACACTGATCGGTTTTAAAATGTTCCGCTGAGCCACTTGGTCTCTGCCTTTTGCAAATCCAAATTGAGTGTTTGTTATTTTTTTCCAGTTTTCTTTGACACATGAATAAAAGGTAAAAGTGGAGCAGGTAAAATGATTGAGGAAATAAATTCCCTGTATTTATCAAAAGTGTATTTCTAAATGATTTCCTACGGTTAATTTAACATCAGGTAAGGTATGATCTGTTTCACCTGTGTTGACAGATGTGAATGCAAATGACACTGTACGTCAAAAGCTTCCTTTTTTTATTTATTTTTTATTCATTTTTTTATCACCAGCTTCAAAAGATTTACTTGCAGAGCCTCTCAATCATTCTACGTTTGCCCGCCGCCACTTGTTTGAAATGTAAATGAAAGATTCAAAAGGCAGGAGACTTTAGCTTGGCACAAAAATCAGTGTGGTTCAACCTTGTCAATGCGCACCCAGTGTTTCTCTCATACATATATATGTGCATATGCAGGTTGTACACACATATATACAGTAGATATACATGTACTGTATGCATAGTTACATATATTTGGTTCTACGGGAGTAAGTCGTTGTCAAGAGGCTATAAAAAAAACGTCAGAGCAGCAGGCTTAAGAAGATCCAACAGCAATTAGGAACCTACCGCCAGTGACCATCCCGAACAGTCATCAGACACAACACAGATAAGGAGGACATAGAAGGAAGAAACACAAATTAAAACAACCACACACAGGAGTTAACACACCAGAGTCTGGGCACACCAGGAGAAATGACCGCTTGCCTCGGGAAGTGGCAGATTCACCGATGTCAGAGATTGGTTAATTAGGGCGACCGATAAGCGGCCGTTTGTTTTGATCAATCTGGCTATCTGAAAATAAAATTGGATTGTGCAAAAGCAATGAGAATATTGGAAAATTAGGGGAAAAATCGTCTCCTGTGCCAAGTTAAGTGATGCGCTGTGTTGTTGGTTGTTGAGCTTCCCAGTGTTCTCTGATTTGAGGAAATCAATGAGTCTCATTTCAGTCTTAATTTATGCTTTCTTCTACAATAAGTAAGTCAAATGAAGTATGAAAACACTGTCAGTGGTTTTCTGTCTACAATTCTGATCCACCTCTGATAGTCGAGGTGTAGCAGCAAATTAAACACACTTTGTACACGATTCCACCGAGGACGGCGGTGTAATGACGCTCTGCTGGTGCAATTAGTGTGCTAACTCCATTTGAAGTATCAGCGTTTCATAGCTTCCCGTTCTGTACTGTGGAAACGTGGAGTTTAATTAGATTCTCTCCCATTTGTTGCTCGGTTTGGTGATGTCATTTCTCTGGGTGGATACCACTTCATTACACGGCAAAACGTTACTCACACTCTTCAACAAGAGAGCGGCTCCTCATATGACAAAAAATAAATAAAGAAAAAAAAGAAAACACTCACAGGAACGAAAAGTAGGAGAAATAAAGAGAGACTGAAAAAACTCTCTCTTCAACCTGAAGCCATTTAAATGACTTCCATTAACTCTCCTGTAATTAGACTGAATTCCTTTTTAATTAAATGATGAAATATCATAGGAAGTAATACTGCAGTGCATAAAAATAGGGACGTTTCTGACAGTCATATTTGCAGTGGAATTATTTTCATACTGTCGGTGAAAACGACTCTGCCATCATATCGCATTAGAAACACAGCAAATAAACATAAAAGCACTGAACATTGTTGATATATTTAAGACATATTTCTGGACAAATTAATTAAACTTTTAGCATAAGCAAAAGAGCGGGATTAAATCAGCAGGCAGGGGTGGTTATTCTTTTTTATTTTAGGCAACAATAGTTCAAAGTCTTTACCTCGGTTTTGGCCCCATCTTTGACGTCCTTCATGTTGATGGCATTTTTGCCCTTGTCTTTGCCCTTCTTTTTGTTTTTCTTCTTGAATATCCATTTTTTGCAGATGCAGAAGCAGCACGCCAACACCAGGATGATCGCCACGAAGGCAATAGAGAAGATGGCCCATGATGGCACTGGGAGAGAAAGCAAACAGGAAAGAGCTTGGATTTACATTTTCTGGTCCTGCAGATTGGGCCAAAGCAGTATTTAAGAAAAAAAAAAAGTAGTGATTACGCCAACTGACAGGTGACATAAAAACCTGCAGAGCTGGCACAACCGATCAGCACCTAAGCCAGCGCTGGGGGTCCATCAAGAGGTGGCAGACTAAACGATCGGTCGTGACTGGCGGGACAAGACCCAACTGAACAGCTTCAGCCAATTTAGTGGAAGTAACAGATGTTGGCATTTTCCACTTGCCATTTAAACAAAAGATTCCCAGACAGCTGACACTTTCACGGCAATCACCGGCAACACGGAACTTGCTGGGGACCGAGAGGCGGCGGTAATTTTTGCAGGGTGTGCTCGAGAGGCATTAACAGAGGTATGACCATGACAAGCCAATGATGCAGTAAAACCAAACGGGTTCACGGGGGGTTTGACACACACTGTTCACAAGCTCTCAGATCCAAAATTACCTCTGAAGAAAAAAAGTGTGAAATTAAACTCAGGTGTGGAGATTAAGAGTTTTTTTTTTTTCTCTACAGACTGCAGTTTTACACTAAAACTTTTCTTAGAGGCTGAGCAGCTCGGCCTGATCTCAGGGGTTAAATTAAACCTGAAATTTAAAAGTCAAGAGGGATGTCAATGGGTGGGCCTTCCTTTGTAAATTACGGGATTAACGTCATCTGTCAGTGATCTCACAGTCAAATCATCAGCTGTCAAACAGCCACTGTCTGAGCATTATCATCAGTGCATGGAGAGAGCTGAACTCCTCGCACAGTTCTGTTCAGTGTTACGCCCTTTAGGTTAATTATCGGGAAGCTAAAAAGTTTGTGGTTCGGATGCACTTTGAGCCATGCTCACTCTTTTTTGAAGTAGTACAAAGGTTTTAGGATTTCTGAAAGTTTTCAAACCTTTCATTAAGGATAAAAATCCGTAACAACATGTCTTTTACTTTGAACAATGTCCCTTTGTTGTGGTGTGTTTATGCCAAGGGACAGCTAGAAGACTTTCTTATTCAGTTGCTTGCAGGAAGGAGAAAGAAGAATCTATACTGTGTTTTGAAGTAGCAGAAAATGATCGGACGAATGAGTGGATGGATGAACCAATTTATGTCCAGATATTAATTAGACGTAAGGTTAGAGGTCTGGAACAACAGTATTGGAGTTTTTCCCAGGTTTGTTTTGCTTAACTGCCTGTAAGATGATAAATCAAAAAAAAAAAGGCACTTCAACGTGAGTGGCACATAGGAAGTTGTTTTTCCCTCCTCCATATGTTGTTGGCTTAGTGATTGGACCTGAGTGGGAAAACTGGACAACCGACTCAGTCACCTACAGACTTGTCAGATCCTCAGCTCAACAACACGACTTTACCAGCCAGCTGCCAACACAGTGACACCTACAGTATCTTAACTTGTTGCCAGAATCATCTACTTCAGCACAGTATCCACAACACGGAAACACAAACACAATGATGGAAGGAGGAAGTGGGTTGTTTTTTAAAGTACCGGAGAGTCCAGATGGGCTGAAAATAATGAGAGAGCCCGCATTGGACTTCCTAATTCAGCGGTCGCAATCGCTGCTTCTTCATTCTACTCAGCAGACACCAAACACCTGGCAGCCCACTCGTCATTTTAATAGAGAAGAATAACAAACAAATGAGCCAATTTTAGAGGCATGTTTTCGGTTTTTGTCAGTGATTACTACTCTGAGAGGCAAAGGGAATACTTCTGACTGAGGCAATTTGGATCGCGTTATCTGAAGATTGTGTTATCTGATGAAAGAAAAAAAAAATCTTATCCAATAAGACACATACAGTTCTCCTGTCATGGTTCATCTTAGGAATTAATCCAGTAGCGGTCATAAATCCAACAAACCAATAGATAACATAAGCCAGGTCAAACTCCAGTCCCTTGAAGACTTTATCTGAAAAACTCCAGAAAGACCCATCAAAACAGAAAAGTATATTACAGTCTATCACTCTGGGGTTTTGCTCACCACCATTCAGCTGTGGTTCCTTCGCCGAGGTCCAAAGGGAGCGAGAGAGGAGAAAAATCGATGCTCTGTTTACAAAATCAATAAGCACTCTCCTCTGAGGAAAAAACGGCGAGTGATGCTCTAAAATAACTTTAGGAGCTACAGCTTTGGCCTTGCCCCGGAGCGCTGTGGTAATGGAGGTGACACTGGATAGGCCTCGTTTGCAATGAGCCATCCATAACCAACTGCATTTCCTTCAAAAACCTGAGACTTTCTAGACAATAAACTGTCTGTCAGCGACTGTTTCTTGGGTTTAAGCTTTGGACACAAAAACAGACTGAATTCTTATTGGAAGTTTTGAGGTGCCATAAACATTTGGTTGCCAAATGTTGAGTGTCAAAGGGCAAATGTCCCGCTTAAATTTTCAGCAACGCTTTTTTAATTAGATGCAATTCATAAAGGGTTTGATGGGTTAAATAATTACTAAATCTTTATAGATTAGTTAAAACCAATTAATAGGTGAAAATTTCAGGTTGGCAGGTTCTTTATTATTAACTTAGTAATATTATTGACTCCAGACTTAATGGTAAGAAACCCATGAACATTTATAAATGGTGGTGTTACACCTGTTCTTTTGAGGACCTCTTTCACCTTGCACATACAAATACAAACAGGAAGGGAAGGAGACAGTCTGGGATTTTTGGTTTTTCAAATGGAAATGCTGATTAAGAGAAATCAAAACAAATATCCTGTTACAATCTCTGTCTCATAACCCCGAATGCTTCGGTGGCTCTACAGTCATTCTGGCATTTCATCAATGCTTAAAAACGCCTGATGGAATTTAGCCATTTAGGCAGTTACAGTACAAATCAATGCATGAATCCAGCCCTTATCTTATTCATCAAGTGCGCGCCTCCCGGTGAAAGGCGCTTGTGTGTTCCTTAATTAAAGCAACCTGAGTCCCAGAAAGCAATAAAAGCATCACCTAATTAACTATATTGTGTGAGTGTCTTTCCTCGAGAGAGAAATAGAGCGAGAAAGTGAAAGAAAGAGCGAGAGGCGGTACCGCCAGCATGCGCACTTCAATTCAACTCCCAGCACTTATCTCTCGTTCCGCCGTGTGACGTAGCATGGAAAATGGAGTTTCTCTAATGGGTGGGTTTGCGCATGATGAAATTCATGTTTGCCGTTCCTCAAGGCTCAAATCGCTTTTCAGCACCTTCATCAAAATGGTTAGAGAAAAACCAGAGCACCGAACAATGAGAAACCTTCTAACAACTTCAGACACAGCCAGTGACGTATAATGTATGTACTTTTTCTTTCTACAGCCGTCTTCAATTCTGCAGCTGGACTTTCTTTCGTTTCTTTTATAGAAGGGCTAATGGACGTCGTATTCTGTAAAGGTTTTGTAAAGCCCTCATGGGGAGATGTGCAGTTTTGGGTTATATAAATAAAACATGACTTTTACACCAAATGCCACGGCAGCGCACGGAATAAAGCACAGAACATAAAGGAAGTATTTTCTGTTATGCTTGAGATCCTTTTTACCTGAGTCGTAGTAGAATCAGATCGTATAGAGCTGCATTACACCAGGAATTCAGAGACACACAAAAGCAACTTTTGCTCCATTCATCTCCACACTGTAACCGGTACCATCGTAATTTCCTGCTCCAGTGCATCACTGTGGTTTATGCAGGAAATGCTGAACCTGGCGTAAAAGCTCTTCAAGTCTTCAAAGAATCCAATCCAGGTGCAAAAATACTGCTGGTTTAACCGATCGCTCATTAATAAACACATACATGAACATCAAAGCGTAGTAAAGTCGACAATACCCGAAGCTTAGCACATCAGGAGGAGGTTGAAGTGGCTGCAACGTGATGGTCTTAGAGAATAATCCATTGGGAAGCATCAGTTTATAAAAAGCTCCAGTTTACACTTACAGTACGTGAATATGATTGGATGTCACTACTCAGCTGCTCTGCTTCAATCACCACAACGCTGCACTAGTCACATTATGTTAAAATGTCTCATTTGAACACTTTCCCATCTTATTGGTCTGCATTAGATAAAAAGGCAGGGAACCACTCTGGACAGCTCAACAGTACATCACAAAGGCTGACACACACACACACACACACACACACACTGATATATTGATTAACACTCTGCTTTGGAGTACACACACATTATGTGAACATTTCTATCCGGTACACCTAATTTGAATTCCACATGGCAGAATGTGGGAGTAAACCACTTAAAGAAAACCAACACAAATGGAAAGAAACTCACAGAGGAAGACGTGGGAACTGACACCGGCGACCCACCACCCACCAATCTAACAAAAAATAATAAACTCATATTACTTCTTAGAACACAGGAAATTTTCCCATGGTGCCTTGAACGCCAGTAGAAATATTAACTCCACTGAATAATACCGTCATAGAAGTTTTGAATGACAGATCTTATATTTAATCAGTGGAATAGGAAATATAATTTACAGCGAGACCTCAGCCCGGCTGATTTGGCTCCGATACATACATAGTGCTGCGTTTGGGTTCTCAGAGACGAGCTTATCGGGTATCATTTTAGAGGCGTGAGAGGAGGTCAAAGAAACAGCAACCTCAGCATAAAGCAACAAAGTCACTGGCTGACATTTGCTGTCCTTTAAACATACTGCAAGTATTCTCAGAGTCCTTCCATAGATACATACCCATATATACATTTTTATTAAATCATGTTTTAGTCAACGTCTTCAGATTAAGTCTGGTTTTCTTGGCGTTGACCGTCAGTCCTATGCGCACAGTGCGAGACGGCACTGCCAGACATTTTACACTCACTTTTGGTTTTTACCACAAATCTAAATAATCTGGCAAATAACTGTTGGCTTGTTAACAAAACTGTTTGACCTTCAGATTGATCGTGTCTCCGGCCTGACGCCACTGCAGCAAAGTCACTGCGCTCCCAGATGACAGGAATTACTTTGGTGACTTATGTATTGTCGCAACCATTTGAAACGATAGGCCAACCCAACACAAACAAAACCCAAGTTCTAATAAACCAGATTTATCCTTAATAATGCCTGAATTATCGTTATGGACGAACAGTCAAATTTATTCAGTATATGATTAGCATTAGTTGTTCCTCTTACATTAATTAAGACTTAAAATGTATGTTATATAGATTTTATGCTAGCTCTATAAAATGTCTCTACTTGGCCTCAGCTCTGTAATTAATAGGAGCGCAGCTGCAATCATCCTGTTCTACACCCCTGGTAATACGTAGTGCTTTACATTAAAGAGTGTGTGTGTGTGTGTGTGTGTGTGTGTGTGTGTAATATTACATCTGGTTTATATCCACTTCCCAGAAGCCCACACTAATCCAATGTGACAAGACCCTGTTGGTCAATTAACCTTGACATTATATCTTGTTATGCCTATGAGAGCAACACTGTCCGCGCCCTTTTCCCCCACTGTGGCTTGTTTAAGCAAACAATATGACAACAGCAGGGAGCATCTTCCAACCATGAGCAACAATGATTCACTATAAAGTAACTGAGAGGTAACGATAATTAAAAACTGTATCCAGAGACGTTTGTGTGAGTTTAAACAAAGTCCTGTTCCACGTCCATGACATGAGACAGAAGAGCAGTGACGGCCATTTTCTGGGCACAAAGAAAGAAGAAAAGCAGAGCAGTTAAATATGGTTCATCTCTTTGTTTCAGAGTAAAGGCGTATTCACATCCAATATGTACGGAATGATTTATTCAGAGGGGGTTTTGTGGTTTGTGATGGTCGGCAGACAGCAACATTAAAAACCTAAACCAGTTACAAGAAAGTCACATGTATCTAACCCTCAAATGACAAGAAGAAAGTGAGAAGAAAGAAGATCTTTGGCCATCTGTTGACTGAAGACTCGGGGGGGGGGGGTTGAATCTGCTCTGCTTTTTGGTTTGACCGGTCCCTGATGGGAGTCTAGTGGCAGGCAAACTTTAGTAAAGCGAGGGCAGAGAGTAGACAACCAGGCTTGTTGCCAGAGCAGCAGGCAGGCAGAGACAAATAGCGCCGCTGATCCACCGCCGTAATCCCCTTTAATAAACTCTGCTGTCTGTTGACTGTGAGCAGCCACTGAGTCAAACAAGTTGAGACGCATTAAAAAAAACTGAGACGCATCTTTTTGCATTATTCCCTAATCTTTGTGTCAAGTTACACCACTAAGTCTGTTAGTCGCTTATTTTTTGTATTTTTTATCTGGAACCATCTGGAATCGGTGTGCGACACTCTTTTCGGCCCACACCAGAAGACACTGTCCCCTCAGCCCCAAAAGAGTTTGACTCTCGAGATAAAAGTCCCAAAAGTCAGTAACAGACTGCGGAAAAAAAGCTTTCTTGTGTCTGTGCTGTTGTGGGACATGGTTTAGTTTAGCTCAGATCAATTCAGAGCTTTTATTTTGTAGAGACTACTGTCTGGATTTTCTTAAAAAACAAAAATCTACTGTCTTGAGGGAACTGTAGCTGTTTATGATGAAAGTTTCGAGTGTTCTTCGCTTAAATTAGGCAAAAATTGATTAAGTGATTCACTAGAGGGCGAAAGAACCAACAGCTAAAAACTTAATTTGAACAATTTGTTGTTTTATAAACCTGGTATTTTAATACTTCTTACTAAATGTAAAAACTTGTTAAAGACTTTTTTAAAAAAATGTTAGCGAGGGCATTTGTTTGTGGAAAAGCACAAAGCCCCTGATTAAAATAAATAAATAAATTAAAGCCATTGTTTATTTTTTCTGAAATGTCAATCGCTTGTCTGTGTTATTTAAAGTAATGGCTGCTGGAGCCAGCAGTCATGGATCAAACAGCCTGTGCGTCCAGAGGTTAATTGTTTATTGGGGAGTTAAGCCTCGGGTGTTTAGAAAACTTACTAGGAAATTCAATACACTGGTTTCCGTGGAAGCAAGCTCTCTGCTCAGTGAGAAGTCACAGTATGGTTTAATGTGATTCCATGTGTGTGTGTGTGTGTGTGTGTGTGTGTGTGTGTGTGTGTTCATGTTTCTGTAAAAGAAGAAGGATTAATCATTCACAAATTGATCAGAAGGCTCCATTTTGTTGCAGAGGGAATTTTTGTGCTACACAATCGTGCTGCTCGATCATTTATTTCCTTTGCTTTTCATCACAGTAATTGATGTGTTTCTCTACTTTTCTGCACTTCTTCTGTTATTTTCTTCAGTTTGTTTACCAAGAAGAAAAAAATCCACTTTTCTTATACAAGGGATTTGATGCTTTTCTTGGTTTCACGTCTTTGTAAACTGAATATCTTTGTCCTGTCGATCAAAACTCGAAGATGTCACCTTGAGATCTGGGAATTTTATAAACTAATCAATTAACCGATTAATTGAGAATACAATAATGAGCTGCAGCCCTACAGTGTGTCAAATAGGATCTGAACAGCATATGAAAATCATCCTTTTCTGAATAAACCTCACCAAACCAGATCACTGGATAAACTATGCACGTTTAGAATATCTAAAATATTTTTAAAAAAAGCAAAGAATGTGAATTCAGTAAGATTGAAATAAAGTTTGCTTTTTGCATGCTGGAGCCGTCAGCCAACAGATGGGGCCGAGGCAATATCCCCGGCTCAGAGATGTGTCCTGCAGATCTCGACGGACAGAAAATTCCAGCTACGAGTTTAGTCCATGTGACGGCTCCATGCCACCAGCCTCAAAAGCTCGTGGGGCTTAAACTGGGTTATAAGCCTCCTGCCACAGCGGCGCAGACTGTGACTGTGCAGCTCCTCCGCTCACATATGCCTTGTTAAAATCTGCTACCTGACTTTCTCCAGACAGTATCGATATACCCTGGAGTAAACAAGTCCTGGGGCATTCATCATTCAGCTGAGCAGCACCGGGGAGCAGGACTCACTGCTTATGATTGAGGGGGGACGATGTGAGAAAACAGTAATTTATGACTCTGAATAATGGTCAGACGTTTTTTGGGATGATCTCACAGAACCTTTTCTGCCTGTGGTACACACACACACACACACACACACACCACACACACACACACACACACACACACACACACACACACACACACACACACAAATTACAGTGTCATAAAATGGAAGCAGTAATGAATAGTCTGCTCCGTTTCTTAAGATGACGTGAAAAGGTTGTCAGGACTAAATGTGTTGGGAATATCAATATGTCTCATTGACAGACATTCAACACTGAGCCAAAGGGAACATCAACCTCAGCAGCCGCATAATGGAACCACAATACTGATCATTGTTGATCCTGGTGGTTCACCCTCAGCACCAAAGCACACATTCAAAACTGAAACATGTTCCCAAGAAGCTCGAGCTCACTAGACGCAGCTGTTTGAATAAAAATGAGGGCTTTTATTTTGGTAAATGTGCCGCTTGGCACAAATAAACCTTCCCCTGTGGGAAGCAGGAATGTCTCATTCTGACTCCCTGCACTATTAAATCTCTGAAAAGCGGGAATATGACTAGTGGTGTCATTTGTGTCTCTGCTGAAGAAATAGGGCTTCTCTTCCACAGGAGACATTTCCTGTCGCGAGAATTACTTCCACACGAGCCCGTGGATATATCTATATTTAGGTTTCCGCTGAATGCATCTCCAGGCGGCGCTTTATTCCAGATGACACAGTGACAGCCATATTCTCATATACTTAATATTGCACAGTTCTCCAGGCAAAGACACGCGGATGTGGAAGCATTGTGTGGAAATGAAGAGACAGTTTTGACTGAAAGCACATGTGAGACAGAAAAGCAGAAAATCTAACAAGCAAATAATAAAGGCTGTTACGCAAAATTTAGCGATTTATCATGTCAAACACTTGAATTATTGTTGCCAGATGTTTCTTCTCCACTTCAAGTGCTGTTACTGCTTTCATGAGATAATTCAGTGAGACAGTTCCATCTGAGCAGCAAACACTTGAATTTGCTGTTACTACTTAGAAAAAAATAAAAGCTGAAATAAGTCATTAGTCAACTTGATTCACTGGAAGTCTTTGTCAGAGGTCACGGCCGACAGCAGCAGTTTTCTTTGTGCGTCACCGTCAAAAAGTTCACTGGCAGCCACTGCTGAACCATCTATGAGTCATGGTTACACCAGCATCACAATGAATGCAATGAATGGTCGATGATGGATGTAAATCCATCTGTAAATCAGAAGGAGCGTAATCATATGAACATAGTGGAAAACAGATCAATGAAGCAGGATGAAGATGATGAAGAATTTTCATTGGAAACTTCTCGAATTGGTCATCAGTTTTCATTTTTATTGGCCCTTTTATCAGCATTTTTCTGGATGTGGTGGCCCGTGTAAAACATTTTGACCTGAACAACATCCGACTGGGATGTTGTTTTCAGGATATTCATTCAGTCATGAGCCGTACCGCTCATCCTTTTAGTGTCGCTGACACTGGTCGAGGGTACAGTCTATAACAACCACTGACGCTCATATTCACATCTAGGGGCAATTTAGAGTCGTCAGTTAAACTAAACTTGCATGTGTTTGGATTGCGGGAGGAAGCCAGAGTACCCGGAGGAAAACCCACGCAGGCAAGAGGACAACATGCAATCTCGACCCCAGAACCTTCCTGCTGCTAATCACGGCACCCCTGTGATAATGAACCCAATAATTTGTCTAAATCATCTCAATAAGAAGAAAGTTCAAGCCATATATTGTTTGCGTAAAATGCCACTGATTGCAGAAAACACATTGTGGATTAAAATTTGTATTAATTGCTTGTTTGAGTTACAAAATATCAGCAAACTAATGTGAAAAATGTCTATCACAATTTTCCAGAAACGTAATTGTTAGTTTTTGTCCAACAAACAGTCCACAAAACTAAAGATATAAACTTGTCTATCACAGAAGACAAAGAAAACCTACGAATTAAAAAAACTAATTGATGATTGATGATAGTGATTCATAAAATAGTTGCTGGTAGATTTTCTATCCATCGTCTAATGGATTAATTGTTTCACCTGGGGGGGGGAATTACACTTACAAGGGATTTTGTTCAGCTCATTCATGAACTTGTCCTTCAGCTTGGAAAAGTTCTCGTCCTTCTCGCCGGCGCCTGTGCCGGCCATGTTGGTGGTGTTGGAGCCAGCTGTGGAGGAGGAGGCGGTGGTGGGCACGGGCGCCGCCGCCGCCAGCGCTTCCCTTCGACTCTCATTCATCGTGGCGATGCTGGGGCAGCCAGGCAGATGCTGCACAAGTGGAGAAAGAGAAAGACAAAACAGAGTGGGGGTTAGATTTTCTTTCTGTTTCGTTTTTTTGTTCCTCCTGTGACAGATGCATGTCAGAGGCAGCGCGCTCGCTTGTCAGATGACTGAGTCGACGCAGACCGTGTGAGCAGCTGCTGGCTCAGCCTGAGTAAACATCAGCTGGGGTCCAGAATGAATTGGCCAGCGAGCTGAATTCAGAACAAAGCTACTCACTCATTGCTTAAACTCCAGATTAACATCACAGAGCAGAGATAAAATCCTTATTTATTACTCCCATACAACACAGGCAGTAAATCCCTGCACTGCTAGGAGCTTAATTGATACATGTACGATACGTTGCAGGGCAGACAAGATTACAAGTCGACTTATCACACCCGGCTTTTTATAAACAACAGGTGTATTTACTTTAACATGGCGGTCTGTTGTGACGGGGGGAAGAAGGAACCATGTATCTCTTATATTAACCAGTGCTTTGTGTGTGTGTGTGTGTGTGTGTGTGTGTGTGTGTGTGTGTGGATACACTCATGTGTCCATACATGTGCAATGCTGTGTAATGTGCTGTACATCGCAGCAGCCTCGGCCCTGAACATGCGAGTCATTATCTCTCTCACTGTGGGGAGGCTGGTTCCACATGAAGTTTCCACATTATTTCAAAGCTGCCTCGGGACAACAAAAAGAGACACTTACAATATATTACTATGACACTAATGACTCTGTGGCTTTATGGTATTATAAGCACCAAAATATATTCTCCACACATGAAGCAGGAACTTGCCCAGAATCCAAATTTCTAAGTCGATGGCTACAACTTAGACTTTAGTTAGAAAATAAAATGAACAAAAATAGTGAAAAATGCTCATCACAATCCGGATTTCTTGTTTCCTATAACCAACAGTTCAAAACCAAAATATATTTAATTTACAGTCGCATTCTGTAAATCAAAGAAAAGCAGCAAATCTTCATGTTTGAGAAGCTGGAATCAGCAAACAAACATTTTTGCTTGAAAATGACAATTACCACAATAGTTGCATATTAATTTTATTTCAGTAAAGTAATTCAGCTCTATTATAAATAGAGTTAAGCAAAAAGTATGTGAATTTTTCATATATAAATCAGCATTTAATGCATTTTTGGGCTGACACATATTGCGAACATAAACAAAACTGATGATGTAATGTTTTGATAGAAAAAGCACCAAATGGACTGAACCGGACACAGACGTCTTTCTTTGGGTTTTCCGGTGCTGTGTGCTACTTAGCGTCATGACACACGACTGTTGGAGAGACGCTCCAGACCTGTGACACTTCTACTGCAGACAGGAACTATTTATTGTCCACTTTTCCTGTGCAGGTTGTAATTTGGCTCTGTCACCATGGTAATCCAAAAGGATAATAGCATACTAAAGTTGTAGAGTTTTGTTCCACCAGGTTGATAACTTAATTCTCCTACTTTGCTCATTAAACTCATAGTTTCCCATTTATAGCATTATTTAATAAAGCGCTTTAAGCTGGTGCTGACAGAAATGCTGTCAAAAGTTTCTATGTAATTGAAAAACCTGAATGTAACCCTCAGAATGGCCTCCAATAATATCTGTTTCTTAACCTCAAAGAGCCGAGAATGAAATGTGGTGGCAATTCATCCGCATATAATCCTTAAAAACATGAAGGCAGAGAAAGTTCAGAGAGTAGAATTCTAATTTATCTGTTTCTGAATATATAAAAATTAGCTTTTCAAAGGCAGCGAGGCAATTTAGATACAAAGAGTGTTTTCGATGTCTATGCCTCTCTAATAAAGTTTAGCTGTATTTCAACACTTTAACTTTGTATGTCGACACTTTCTGTGGGTAGAGGGAGAAACGAACCTGTTTTCATCCTTCATTCTCTTGGGTGGTGAAAATAATCAGCTTCACAATCACACATCGGAAAAACAAAATACGAAAACAATTTACTGTGCAGCTTCACTGGAGTAGTTGTGTCGTAGCATATTCCCCCTGACTGAAGTTGGGTGGAAGGGAAACCTGATTTCTCATCCTCTGTACTCTTGGAGATTTCCCAGCTGATGTGGGAATTCAATCTGGCAATTTTCCAGTGACAACCCTGTTTCTCTAAAGCCTTGGTTACCACTGCTACTGTTGAGACTGGAGCCACCAACAACAGCAGGCTGGGATTTATAAACAAAGTGCATTCATCTAAAGAAAACTGACTGTCCATCGGGGGTTATGGTCAGTGAGTTTTCCATCAGAGATTGTTCTCGGGGGAATCTTGGAGGAAATTTCTTATGGAACTTATTTTTGCGGGTGTGCAGCGACATGACATTAACAGACCAAAACGGCAATGTACACTGCCATTTCCTCTATCAGTGTGTCCTGTATATCTATCAAAGAGCAGGCAGTTGACAGCAGCAAATATCACTACTTTATCTGATAGCAACATCCTCCGGGTCAGCACCACGGACAGCAGCCGATTCACCTCTACATCAAAGGTAATGTTAGGTATCAAAGACGTCAAAGCTGCGGGTAGTTTGCAACCACAGGTATAAATATGGAGAATAACATATTGTATACTGTATGATGTAAGCAGTGTAAGGCTGAACACGGTGTTGCACCAACACTGACATCACATTACATGATATTACATGATGTACAACAGGAAACACACACATAGCAGGGATATTCAGAAGAACCAGAGGCTGTACAATTATTCAAATTCAAATTCAAATAGAAACACAGACTGGAGAGGAGGCAGGAGGAGACTAATGGTGGTGTAATCCCTAAACACATTCAGTGACTCCTCAGTCCTGACCAGCAGCACCACAAGATGAGCTCAAGTGATTCTACTGTTGGTTTAAACATCAAGAGCCCAGCATACATACAGCTAAACTGACCCGACTGCGACTCCACTTGTACGGTTTTTCTTTCCTGGTTTCTTTCAGTGGAAAAGTTCATATAATTACAACACTTGGTTAATTTACTGCAGGTTCATATCTCCCAATTATAAGAAAACCAAGGTTTGTAAACAGGAGACACACAGACTGACAAGTAGCTCTTTACTTGGACCGACTCTGATGACCTGTCTTTCCACCAGATTGGAGCGGCAGAGTCAAAACAGATTTAATTATCAGCATAGAATCTCAAAGCAGCACTTTGGTTTTTTTTCCTATTTTATTTCCAGTTATCGTAGGGGAAAACTTTTCTTTCCATAACACACAATCCCAAATGTCTTGCTAAAACTATATACAGCTGGCAGTACGCAGGGAGGTTGCGATTTTATTGATTGTCACATTTTAGGCAGCTAAACAAGATCTTAGTTCACATATATCCTGGATTACCTCCTAATCTATAACATACTGCTCAAACTACAGCCTATTCTTGAAGTCCACCACAGAGGAAATGAACCAAAGAGAGGCAGAAGGTCAGACTGCTAGTGATGTGGCCAGTCAGGCAGAAGCCAGTTCAGCTGGCCAGCAGCAGTAGGAGCCACTAGCTGGGACAGTTAACAACAGAGGCACCAGAGTCCAGCCGGTTGAAGCGACTTGTAGTAAGAAACCCAAGTCCCTCCTGGTTCTGGCGAAGAGGAAGTGTGTACGTGTGCAACATGGTTCTTGAAAAGAGAGAGAGAGAGAGAGAGAGAGAGAGAGAGAGAGAGAGCGAGCGGTAAGATCTAAAGGAGACGGTGATGGTTCTTGACAGGATGTAAAAAGAAGCAGAGTTACAGCTAAAGTGGAAAAAGAAATACAACTGTTGCCTGGAGAAAAAAAAAACAAATGATCTTTTAGCTGTATCATAAAGTACCCGTGGTTGCACGGCCAGTGATGTAATAGATGACTTCCTCTGTTTATGACTTGGTGACGGCTGCAGCTAACAGTAGCTATGAATCACTGGTTGATGACGACGGTTTATTGTTTTGCCTTCACCTTTCGCAAACCGCTCTTAATTACTAACTGTTCGGTTGTTATGTGATGAAAGAGAACATTTACCGTCAACTGTATTTGTCAAGCTAACAATGACACATGATAAGGAGATTATGGGATAACAACCACAGATGGGCTGGTCTGAGAGTCTGCCTTTGAGATTCTCACTTGCACATGTAGATATGATGGTTGCAGTTGCATAGAGCTCGAACACAGAGAATACCTTCAGGTGAGTAGCACCAAAAAGTCCTGTTAAGCTAAGCATCGTGACTTCTCTTCCACACCATACAAACACATTAATAAACCAGTGGAGTATGAGTATCACCCCTAACAGTGATATACAGCCTTGTTTAGAAATCCTGGACTAAAGCCTTCATGTAAATAATGGCTGATAATGGAAGGCATTCATCTCCCTGCACAGTTCGCTTGAACAACCACAGGTACCTGGATGTTTGCTCTCTATGTATTTGATGCCACCCATGTTTCAGTGTCTTTGTTTTCACTTGCGCAAACTAAATTAATCAATTTAGAACGCCAGTGTCATTGTAGTTGATGTGAACACACTTAAACACACAATTAACCAAGTCATTATGTGATATCCCTGCGCAGACAAACTGTACAGTGTCTTTATTGTGTCTATTGAGTCTTTTATGTTTAATGATTCTGAACTGCTCTAAACCCTGCGTCACATTCAGGATTGTATACAACTGTGTCAATCATCTTAACCAACTTTAAAATGTCTTGTGTAGTCACTAAACTCAGCGAAAATAAAAGCAAATTCTGACTCTGTGTTGCTAGCGTGAGGTGGTGTTCACGATCACTTCGTGTTTGCCAGTCACTGCTTCCCAACATACTGTGAAAGCATGATATTGCTGCACACTCCAGCTGTGTGATTCTCACACTTAGCTAACACTTCTTTAACATCTTCGTCCGTCACCGACAGATATTTTCATTTTCAGAAAAAATATATGCAGTATCTTGTCTCCAAAAACTAAACCTACGATCAAAGCAAGAAAGAGCAGGATTCATTAAATAATTTAACTTCAGGTAAAGAGTGGCAATGAACTTTCTCTTGCTCTGAACAAAGCGGCTATTGGCTACCTCGGCCCTCTTAATCTCCCCCCCCCCCCCCCCCCCCCCCCCCCCCGGTTGCACTGACACCTACGCATGTCCATGTTCGCTCAGCCTCCCGTTGGTTTCCCTTTGAAACGCTGCAAGGTTACTGTGGAGGCTGAGCCATTGAGAGGCACGCTCGGCAACGACAGAGATACTTCAACACAGGCGAGGACTTTTAGGGAGCACAATGATGCTCTGCAGAGTGCATGTGGGAGGCTTCTTCTATAGAAAAAGAATCGATCATGCCCTGAGGGGAGGGGAGGGCTGGAGAAACATATGCTTTCACTCAATATTTCCAAGCGAGCTTATGTCTGACGTGAGGGACAGAAATGCAAACATGATGTTTCAGCACGCCTGTACAGGGATGTGTAATATGCAGGGAAAGACAATAATTATCCTCAAGACTTTAGCAGACAGTGAGGACACTGAATAAGAGACCTTTCAAATATGCAGAATGAGACATGCATCTGAATTAAATAACGTACCAAGCTTTGATATTGCATCATTTTGTGGATTGTGTAAAAGCTGATGCTTCTTGATCTCAGTGCAAAATGTCAAATGGAAGACAAGCAAACATGAGCAGTGTGTGTGTGTGTGTGTGTGTGTGTGTGTGTGTGTGTGTGTGTGTGTGTGTGTGTGTGTGGGGACCACCCGTGGTTTCTGTTATGCCTCTCACATCAGGCCTCACATCACTGGCAAAAAGAAAAAAAAAAACTAAACATTAATTCAGCTCATCTTTGCACCTTAACGACTACTCGCCCATTCAAGCATAAGATGACAACTTCTGTACTGTCTTCGTCGTCTGCGATGCCTCACAGCGGGCAGGACACTTGAAGAGCCCGTCTCATTTGGAGTGGATCGAGCTTATTTATCTTTATAGAAAAACCTGAGAGCGGCATTGACCTTTTTCCCTCTCCAAGGGCTGTCGTCGCCGCGTCATCATTCTGTATATCCGTCGCAGCGCAAGTTAATATCTCTCCTGTCACTATTACGGCCCACTTGAAAGACAGATTTAACCGATGTTGTTGTTGTTGTTGGTGATTTTTGCACAAAATGGCTGTGCTTTTCCTTTAACAGTCACACTGCAGCTCGTCCTTTCCACTCCGGTGATAAAGTGTCACATCAACGCTTCCCGTCTCATAACCTCTGGGTGATACAAGCTAAAAGAGCTGAATGCAAATTTGAAGAAAAGAACGCTCATATACATTTCGCTTGAGTATCAATTGATCTAACCTATTCTCAACACACTCATTCCCACCTTCACTACAGGATGTAATAAACTGCTTGTTTCCTTTTTTTTTTTTTTTTTTTTCTCATCTCTTTGGAGGTGTGCCGCTCAGGTGTAAAACCCCAACCCAATTACAGGGCCGCCAGATGGCCCAGCAGGTCCCCAACCACAGTGGCGATGCTGGCACACAGCTCCCTTCTATCACCTCTCTCTCCCTCCATCTTTCTCATGCTCTCTCTGCTTCTCTAACTGGGTCAGCTCCCTTGCTCTCCACCTCCCTTTATCCTCCCTGCTATCTCTTCAATCATCCTTTCATGTTTTTTTTTTTTTTTTATAAACTCATCCGTGATCTCCTCCACTGATGGATTCTTGTTTCCCCAAACATTGACGGAATAAAAAACACATATTGGGAGCTAATGCGAAGGACCCATTATCCCCTTTCTTGAGCTCAGATTTGGACAGTGTGTTGCTATCATGTGGACCGCTCTGCTCCCCACTGGTTCCAGTTTTGGCCAGCTCCCTCAGTGCGCCGGGTGTTGCATCTCATGCTGTTTGAGGAAGTGATGAAGCTGCCAAAATCCGCCCAACCCAGGACTAATACTGTCCATTTTGTCAGCTAATTCAGCATAACCCACAGATCATAGCAGCCTGTACTGTACAGTACGAGGAGCAAGACACACAAGACAGCGATTTGCCAATATCACTTCCCTCTTGTCATTTTATTGGGTTTCATGAGTTAATCACCCAGTAAATCACCAATTAAACCCATTTTATGAAGAATTATCTGCCAATTATCACAACATGATTTGGCAGTTGTTATATGTCGGCTTGATTAAAACCATTTGAATAAATGTATGCACAGTTAAAAGGGATAAAGTCAATATGAGAGAACTCATCATCTACAAGTACAAAATCGTTATCTCGATAAAGACAGTATGTGCATTATGCATAATTGGGATGGGTAAGTTATTACTTCATAGCCTAAAGCTTACTAAAATTAAGACCACATAGAAGCATGTGGTTAAAACCATTTCCTGCAATTACAGCTATTCTTTAACAGTTCCCATAAGGGAAAGATTGAAATCAAACAGAAGAAAAATATATTTTGACTTAATAATGTGCTTCTGACACATACCTTTGCTTTCCAATGAAAAGCATGTACCTCCAAATTTGGTGGTTATGACCATTTAACCCTTTTTGATGAGCTGGAAATTCCACGAAGCTGAAAGTGTCTCTGTTTTGTTTAGCTCATAAAAAGTTGACATTTCGGAGATACGTGGCTTTTACAGGACAGAGACGAGAGAGAAACTGCCTCAAAGAAAAACCGCTGCAAAACAATTAAATCACAGTCCAAATGTAGTAACTAACTGGGTTATTTGTAAATGTCAATTGATACAAAATAATTCAGCTTCAGTGGAACTCGCATATGTCAAATTTAATAGTCTGAAATTACAACAGAGAAATCACCATTGAAAGGCCAGTCTTCAATTCTCTGTCATTCAGAGGCAGTAATCAGGAAGAGACTAATTGTGGCGTAACCGTTTTGTCAAAGAGGAATCAAAAGCAGCGAGAGACACACAAATGCCGCCGTAGCGTTGGGATCAATAGTCTGCATCAATGAGGAAGTGCTTTGACTAAACAAGGAAACCCAATGCAAACTCGGCAAATACATGAGCAGGAAATAAGGGGAGCGCATCTGATTCGAATCCGGATTCAGTGGTTAAAACTCCCTTTATGGCAATGAAATTGTAATGAAGTCGCACCATGTGCCTTCCCACTCCTAACTGTGACAGCTGATCATGTAGCATGCAGGTTTTAACCCATTCACATGTTTTTATTACAGTTCCTGCTGTTCAAAGTAGTCCTCAAGAAGACACTTAGTGATCAGGACAAACTAATAATCATAGCAAGGACACTTGTTTTGATCAGACTGGAGTGCTAACAGTGTAATTACAATAAATGACAGAAAAAACACTTCTAAGTACATTGAAGCTTGCGTTTGCATGCAAAATAGAGAGCTGCATCAAACAATTAACACCATTATGTTGCACTGGGGAGATATTCTTTAAGTAATTCAAGGCTTTATAAACCATTTCATTATCCAGCTGTTATGACTCATACAGTCTTTGTTGAATGAGTTTTTCTCTTTCTTGCGGTCTAAATGTTACATGTAGCAGAACAAGTGCCATTCAGGTCTGGCCTTAGTCATCAGTGCCATCAGGCTAATGGCTGTGATGCTTAACAGTATGTTTTTATTTTTCGAGGAGTTCAGATCTTACCTCGGCTATTCAATCAGCCTTTTTCTGGGACGAGATCTCAATCTTTTAACTGTTTATTTTACCATCCACACAAACATATGCTTCTAGAGGATTATAGGAACATTTTTATCAAAGCAACAACCCAAAAACACCTTTTTTAACTTTTGGAATAGTCATTTTTTTCACTCTCATTCGAAGCCAACTATAAATAATAAGGTGTTTTTCTTAATGGTAAACAGGCAATTCAACCTTTTAAGGAAAAAAAAACACCTTAAATGAAGTATAAGCCAAGAGCTGGCTTACTTTGTGCATATAAATGTAACTAATGAGTCGGATGGGTCATTCTAGTAGAAAAAACAACTCATGCGTAAAGCCTCAACCTGCACCTGGGATGAACTCCAGATCCTACTGTGCTCCTTCTTTCTCTCTCCGTCAAAAATCTCCAGTAAAACAGCCGCAAACCAATTTCTGTGTCATCACTGCTTCACAAGAACAACAACAAAAAAAAAAAACAGAGCTCAATTTTATGAAGTCAGCTGACAGGAACACATGTCAAATATCACACCAATTCAGCCCAACAAACTGACATGAACTTCAAAAACAACAGTGCTGCGCTGCTGTGCGCAGGTACAAAGCCTAACAGCCCAGCTAAACTTTGCTAAAGTGGATGAGTAAGTGAACTGGCACATTAATTACAGGCTGTCAGTCAAGTATCCGTCATCATATGCCAGGCACTTATTTGCTGGAGGATAGTATTTCCAGACACTGTGGTCACACAGAGGGAAGGGGGGGGGGGGGGGGGGGGGGGGGGGGGGGGGGGGGGTCTTTTATGTATATATTAAGTCATGTTAATGATTGTCAGGTGAGCTGCCTGCAGAGAGCAGAGATAAGACGAGGCTGAGAAGGCCCCCGCGGCCACTTCCCCTTGTCCGGTGCAGCCTCTTTACTCACCTGAAGCCAATCTCAGGGGGTAATGGAAGTGGAAAAAGTTATTAACCCCGCTTTGCAGCAAGGGCAGGACAGCTCCATTAAGCCAGAGCACAAAGATTCCCCCATTTTCAATTACTGCTTCCGAAGCGGCAAGTAAAGTTAGAAAAAGCAGCCTTTTGTCTGCCACAGAGAAGGACTCAGGGACCACAGATCCCAGCAGCTCTTATCATCTACTCTTGTTCCTCATATAGCGCGGGCCTGACACACTCCCTGAGTTGTCGGTGGATACGTTCAGTCTATTTATATGACAAACATTGCAAGGAGGCACACCCCCTGGAAAATGGGTCTGTCAGCCGGGAGCTAAACGAGAGGCTGGGGAAGCAGAGAGCAAGAATAAAGTGCCGTGGAAACCCAGTGGGGTTTTTACATTTAGATGCTGAATCTGACATTAAATAATGTTGCCGTGATGTAAATCAATAGTGAGACGAAAAAAAACTAAATTCAAAAGAGCTCTCCGTAGGCGGCCGAGGTGCAAATAGAGCTTTCAAGATTCAACTTTAACACTAATCTAAGACTCTATTTGTGACCTTTATTAGAGGAGAAGTCTCTGATCTGATTTTAGATTCATAGATTACAACTTCTGCCTGTCTGGTGGTGACATCTGCATAACGAGTAATGAAAAAGAAACCGATTTCTCTGTGTCTTGGTCTTACAATACCTTTTAAAGGATTTCGTCTTTCCAGGTATAACTAAATTGGATTTTATTTTTTCCCCTGCAAGTTACAGATACTGTAACATGAAACCTTGGTGACTTCTATTCATGGGAAACTAATTAATTCAATATTTCACTGTATGAATCTCTGAGATACTCTTGCAGCACAAGGTGAAAAGCTTGCTGCTCAATAACTCAGCTGATACCATGTTTTAATTTTTATTCTTTTGACACAAAAAACCTTGATTAACTCAAAACATAGCATTTATTTATTTACTTAATATAGTTTATTTCTTTAATATTGAAACTGAAATCACTTATCTTTGATCGTTTGTTGTCTATGATTTTTCTTTCACCTTGTTGCTTTTTCAGCGTTCATACTGCATGTTTTGTTCTGTGTGTTTTGAGATCGTACAATTGCTCTCATGGGTATAAATAAAGTTGTACTGAATTCTTTTCAAAAGTGGTAGCTGGCACTTTTCCTTTTACTTCACGGAGTCCTGATGTTTCCTTGAAGCACAATAATCCGATCTTTTCTGCTCAAACCTTACATGAACCTGAGTCTCAGTGTTCGTCTAACGGTGTGATCCGATCCAATGGGATGTGTTGTTGAGTAATCGTCATACAGGAAGAGTTCATACATAGTATACACACACCTTGGTGTCTAAAATAAAACAAAAAAAAAAACTAAGCCAGCAGCAATAAAAGTGAAAGTACTGTGAAAGGATTTGTCAAACTGTTCATTCTTCTTGGAGCATTTAGTTTGAGTTTAGCCCATCAAAGGTCCATTACTCACAAATTACTCACACATGAACTGCTGGGGATCTGTAATGGTCCACTGTTTCTCTGCCCCCGCGTTTATTAGACAAACAGAAGATCTCAAACACCATCGCCGGCCGGCTGACTTGCATCTGTCTTCCATCACGTTTAACAGATACAGTTTGAAGGAGCTTGAAAAACCACCTCCCACATTTAGCAACCCTTAGCCCCGGTTGCGTGCTTAGTTGGCTGCGAGGCTGCGGGGGCCAAACGGGGAGGTGGTCGGGGGCCGGGGCTAATATAGCAGTGCCTGGGGAGTCGTGTCTGTTGGAATCAGTCTGATGTAGGAGGCGAGGCCAGGGGCCATGGTGCGACTACTGGTAGGTGAGTCACACAGATAAAGGGAGGATATTTGCTCAAACACTGCCGGCCTGCAGGGTCAGCCGACGGGGAAATCTGCCCGACAACCACTGGCTGTGCGACAGGCTTGGAGAGGCAGAAAGCGAGCGACCGAGTTTTAATGGCCAAGGAGCAAGACTGAAACTCAGAGGAGGACAATAGATTTACTCCAAGGGGTTATAAACTTAACTGGGTTCTTTTGGGTGCGGAGAACAAGGTTTTAGATTTAAGACTGTGCTGGTAATCCTCTCTAAAGAAACTACAATGACTGTTTTTAAAAGAACCACTATTAAAATGAAAATAGTACATGAGTTTATTTGGTCCTTATTTCAGTCAGCACCCTCATGTCAAGGTTTTTCTATTTTAGTCTTTAAGTCTTTCATTTCTGATAGATAGGCAGCACTATGGCAACAAGGAGGCAGTGCTCAGAGTTAGTGCAGGCAGAGTGAGTGAATATCCATATGGACTATCCAGTGTTCAGAGATACATGTTTGTGCTGTAGGTCACGGTGATATATGAATAATGGGCAGTATACTGCATGTAACACAAAATGCTCAGATCAAAGGTCCACTTACTAGCTTTTGGAGCTTTCAACCGTATTTTAATGAAATGAAGAACATAAGTAGGCTCGGAAAGCTAATTGAGCTACAAGTATGTTGCATATGCTGTTCCCAAAGGTCAAGCATTAACCATCATTATTATGTCTTTTTCTGCTTTAAAGACTAAAACTGAAGTAAAACAGAAAAAGCTACTGAACCTACATTCAAAACATCCAACTAGTTAATTTAGCAGCTGAAGCTATGCACCACTTAAAACCAATTTGTCTGTAGAATAAATGGCATTTCAACCTTTTTTTTTCTTTACAACGTAAGTGTTATCGTCTAACTGTGGTAAGAAAGATATGAATGTTTTGCCTCAGAGTGCTGTAGCTCAGTGGAGGAACAACATAAAACATATGCCCTGTAGCTTTGATTTTATTCCGCTCCAACCCTCCAACCTCTCTTTTTCATCGTCTCCTTCTTTTTCTTCCCGCCCACTCCTTCATGCCTTCCTCTATAGCGCCTTGCCTCCCGCCAGGCTCAGCAACAGATATCACACCTGACGTGGATTATCAAGGCAAATAATCAGGAAGGGAATAATGGATGCACTTGGGACTTCACAAGAGGAAGCTATGTTGCAGAACACCAAAAGACATTATCACATTATCACAATTTCTATTACTTATTGCTTTTGGATCTAGATACAAACGAAGAGATGGTTACAGCAGATGTTTGGATATCTGGGAAATCGTAAAAAGGAAGTCGTCTGCAGTCTGTTCCTTGTTTGTTGTTTCTTTGGTTACAGATGACGTAGCAGCTGCTCTTCTATCTTATCATTTTCCACGGCGCTCATGTCAAAAAGACACGTCCCCAGGGCTGTTAATGTTGTTCTCAAACAGACGGCCCCTTCAAGTGCTCTTTCCAGACACTTGGCAGCTGACCTTTTAATTCTGTTTCGAGTGCGGGGTGTGTGTGTGTGTGTGGGGGGTAAGCTGACGATGTTGGCTTGGATTGGCTCAAACGAGGAACGGTTAAGCTACTGACTGCGAGATAAACATCCGCTGTCTCATATGATTTGTCTCTCGAAAGAGATGAGATTCAAGTAAGGAAGTATTTTGGCTAAATTCTGCGTTTAAGACAGAGGCAGCTGACGCAAACTTTTTGCTCGGCAGCAAAACAAACTTTAACTTGCACTGACATTTTCAGAAAAAAAAAAAACTAAACAGGCACTGCCTTATCTGATTTGCTGCTTGACAAAGATGGATGGACTGTGTGAGTTTCAACTTCAGAGAGCGTTTATGCCAGGGGGCTAAATTACACACTATCAAATTCATTGGAGGGGGGGGTTGAATTTAAGGTCACCCAGCATCAGCATTCGGCTGAGTGACGGAATAAATCAGCTTGTCCAAGACTTCTTCAGCATAAACACCCATGCCATGAATCTAATTGACACTTGCAACAGATTGGTGCTCTGATTTCACATTTGAGTCATAGGATCTCTGAAGTCTTCTTTTCTTTTTTCTTTTCTTTTTTTTAATACACACACTCACATGCTCACACACTGAAAGCTGACAGGTTGCTAATTCGATAGAGGTGTCGTAGGGGCTGAATCGAGAGTGTGATTAGAGGGTGACAAATAATTCAACTTCAGAAATAACAGTCCAAGTGTCACCGATCTGCCATTTCAAGCAGATGTGAACGGATCACGGCGGCACAACGAGGGAGAATGAGATGACTGGGATGATTAGAGTATGACGCTTCAAATGCTAGTTTTTACTTCACTTTTCCTCTATTTCATGTAACTCCTCGTGGTATCTGCTCCCCTTGCACACTTTGATGTTTTCCATTTCTCCTTCTCCGTCCATTAGAAACCCCCCCCCACTTCCCCGCCCCCCCATCCCCTACAGGGCAGCCTTTCATACGCCTACATCCTCTCACAACATCTCCACCCACGCACTTTGTTTGAAAAACAGCATGCCTGCCAATGTCCAACTACCTCACTAATTGTCACGAAATTATATTTTATCTCTGCCCAATTTTTTTCTCCCCAGCTTCACAAAGTAAATAATGACATCAAAAGTACCTGATGAATATCCAGTGAGAGAGAGTTTCACCTCTTTAGAAGATAACAAGACGACCGCAAAATAAAAGCTGCTATCATTTTCCATCAATTTTTATTTTCGTCATTGAACTAGAGTGAGTTGTCAGATCGGATCTCACTGGCACTATCATTTGACACAACAGCCTCCCTAAATCATACTCCACGTTGCCAGGGTCGCTTGAAGAGTGAGATTGAACTCATTGACGGTGGTGGCAGCTTGACAGATAACATTGTAAGGGTGACACTGAAATAAACAGGCATTGTGACCAACAATCTTACGGCTTATCGTTTGCCATCAGGCGTCTGCGACACTGCGTTAGCGTGAGTTTTGATTTCCTCATCGGGGAGAAGCTCTCTCGTTTGCGAAGCTCGCCGTCATCGCCGTGCCCCCGAGGTTGTCAAAAAGCTCAGAGAGATGAGAGGCGGCAGGGAAAAAAAGTGGGATGAGACAGATATGTCTGTTATACATATATTTCTTTCCAGTGCTTTGATATATCTCATCTTAGCTCATAGCTCAGATGTGACTACAGCGCAGGTGTTATTGGATTTTAGCAACAGAAATCTACATATGGCACACACTGGATACCATCAAAGAGATATCTGTTCCTGTGAGCATCAAGTCTGTAGATTAGAATCAGATGCAGCCGTACCAAGACAGGCCATGAAATTGGGTTGAAATTGCTCTTGAATAATACAGTCTGCAGCCATGATGGTGCGATCCGGAGATGGAACGCTTAGATGGATGTTTGACGGTATACAGGGGGTGAAAATGGCACAATATGCTCGCTGCCTCCGTGCTTGCAGAGGTGTCCCCTGCAGCTGACCCTGTATTGTGTGGTTTTACTGCTCTTTGCTTCCTCTCAGAAGACAGGAGAGTCCTTTGCTTGATTATTTTCTTTCTTTTTTGCAAGTTCCCCCAGAGTCCAAGTTGATGTCTTTAAATTGCTTGTCTTGTATGATCAACTGTCCAAAATCCAGAGGTATTTAATTTACAGTGATATAAAGCAGCAAATCTTCACATTTGAGAAGCAAAGACATGAAACACAGCTCTATGGTTTGGCAATTTTGATTAATACATTTCTTATCAATAGCGGTTGATCAGTTAGTCGATTTATTGCCTAATCCTTTCAGCAATACCTGCGATTCCTGCATTTTCCATAAGCTTTCTTCTGCCTCTTCTCAACTAGCTGGCCAGAGCATCCTCATCCACCCCCGCCTTATTTCACAGTTTGCATGCACAGGAGGGACATCCCTTGCTAGCTGACAAACAAAAGATAAATTAGAAAGTACAAAGGTTAATCATCCCCCCCACCGAACACTGCAGCGCCTCAAACAACAGACGGCCACTAGCCTCTAAATCCTCCAGCTCTACAACAACCAACTTACCGGTCTTGACACTTGGGAAACGGAATCATAATTGTGAGGATCCCAGTATTGACAGACAAAGCTCCAGACCAAAACATCTGCTGATGTCACTGTACCCCCAGGCAACAACAGAGAGCCCCCCCCCTTTCACCTCCCACAGCCCACATGATAATTATCACTGCTGGCTGCGGCCGAGCCAGCAGTGTACCATCCACACTACTATGTCCAAGTAACGCTTCAGTGAATTTTGTGAAGTGCATGGTTCTGTGACTAAAATATATAAGGTCTATTGGGTTGTATGCTATTTGAAATCAAGCATGCCAGTTATTAATCTGGTGGATTTATTTTCATTGTGTATAAACCACAGTATTTGTGCACTGATCCTTGTAAACTCTTATTCTTCCTGAAGTGGGAGCTGTCCGTGGTGCTGGAGAGCCACCACATGAGTCAGTGTTTCTGTTACGCACAGTGGAAGAGCTGCTCTGGTCATTTGTTTTCTATCTAGATACTGTATGTACGCTAACAGTCGACAACAACAATACACTAAAAACAGCAATGATGAAAGAACAGCAGCCTGGCATTTCCCCACTGATTTGAAGTGGGCGGGGCTCATCTGGAAAAGGTTACTTCTGTGCTTCAATCAATTAATGATATTTGACTCAAAACCTGATCACAGTTGGGGGTTTGTTTGCTTAGGTTGCCAGGCCACTGTCAAATAAATCTGATCAAACCACACCCACACAGACCTAACAAAGCAGATGAGCTGAGTCTTTAACTCTAAACACTTTTTAAACTAGTTGTTCTTCAAATTTAAACTGACTGATCCAAGTAAACATTTTGGTCATAGAAGCAACATCAGCCAAACTTCTTTTAATTTTTCTCCTATTTCATGGGCCTGTACATCTCAGCACCAGCTATTACTTCTTGATAAGTCTAAGTTACAGAATACCGACCCTTTCACATTGCTTGTTTCCACTCTCAGTACTTAGCCAAGTGATCTACATCAGTGGGTAAGTAGATTAGATACCCTTCTAAATTCAAATAGGCCTGAATAAACCCCTTGAGATGAATCCATCAATGGCATGTCTGTCAATCCTAGAGGAGGGATCTGGGGATAGAGGGTGTATGCTATTAGGACTGTACTGTTAAGTCCTTTTTAGGTATATTTGTTGCATAAACAGTATTTTCATTGATAAAGACAAAACAAAAAAAGTTTTCCAATAAATCATCAATTTTCCCTGGAAGTTCCTTTTTTGGCTTTCAGGTTTCAGTTTGCAATCCTGCACAAAGTTGTAATTTTTTGGCTCTGCCAGCTCAGCTCCAAAACACTTGAGATTATTTCTGCCTCCGGAGAAGCTCTGCCACAGAATTTGTCTAAGTAAACTCCAATCTGCGTCGTTTGCAGAGAATTGCATCTGACACACCAACCTGTCAGAGCGGATCAGGCGCAGGCCCAGAATCCCCATACACATCCAATTTCACTGCACATCTTAATTCCAAGTAGGCTGTTGAAATCTCCCCCTATATAAACCTCTCTGTCATGGCTTCTCATGAGTCACTGAGCCTTCTGACTTCTCAGATCGCCCATTTATAGCTTCTCCATCAACACTTTTTTTTTTTTTTTTTCTCACAAGGAGCGAGTGCGAAGATTCCACATGGATTCAAATGAGATGTTTGCTCATTCACATGCAAAAGCTTTCACAGATGACACAAAAGCAAAGAGACGACGAACAGATGCTGCAAACACTTAAGCCTTTTGTCTACATTTCAGAACTATAAACCACAACCAAAGTTGACTGGCTGTTGATTAAAGAGGCAATAAGTATCAGACTTTTACTACTCCCAGCACAATAAGCAGTTTTACGGGAATGTTGGTGAATATCAAATGAATTGAAGTGTTGCGTCCCCAGGTGGAGGAGGTTTCTGTCTTCCCAAATTAATCTTCCTTTATATGGTTTATTCCCATTTGAAAACTCAATCTTCTTTTCCACTTATTAACCATGAATCCCAAAACATTCATGCCAAAAATGATTCTTTTAAGCCAGAAAAGACATATCACCATTATGGCTCTGCGACTGTGTAATGATACAGTATTACATTTTCTTGTGGTGTTTCTCTTGGATTTCAGCTGTAATTAGCAGGAAGAATAAAAAAGTTCTGTTGAGGATTATGTGATGTACTTGCAAGTTTAAAGTTTGTGCAGGTGCGTCTCCTGTGACGAAGCTTAAAACGGCAGGAGGAGTGTAATTCCTATTGATCCGAGTCTGATTTAACAGTTCACCGACTGGCCGGAGAAAGGAGTGCCCCCTGAGGGACATAAACAGTGCTGCAGATACAGACTGACGGGGCTGGTGGAGTATAATGAAACATACCAAGGAAGGAGGAAGCCAGAGGGAGGAGGATGTCCAGGTCAGATCACACAGGGCTGGCACTGGACTTGTACTGGGGCTGAAGGCAAGCCCAGGAACTGGCTCGCTCAGTGAAACATGCCTCTGAGAGCAATTAGGGGGCCAATTACTTTCTTCTTATGGAGGATGGCATGTCAGGGCTCGCCAGCTCCGGTGTGCAATCCTTTCTGACATCTGTCCCCGGCAACAGCCCGAACTGATGCTTCTCGTTTTCCCTGTTCTGCTTTCAAAAGCAGAGCATCGCGGCTGGTCAGCTGCTAAAACTCGACAGCGTTACAGAGAAGAAGTCTAGTGGGGCCGCAAATACACAAGTATCAATGTTTGCTTAGCGTTTCCCAACACTATGATACACTGAATAGATCTATTATGAGCAAATGAAGCATAAACAAAAGCAGTCAACTGTCTTTAGCTGTTTACCACCCTGTCAGTTTTGGCCTGATTTTTCTAAATGTCTTATTAAAACTGAGATACTTGGAAATTTAAATTAGCCTTTTAATTAACTAAGCATGAGCACCATTTTGTAATTTAAATTATGAGTGGTGACAATGTGAGGCAGGATGGGCTGCTGTGATAATTCTTATTTCTGGTAAACAGCAGGAGATTCGGGAGGTGGAGCTGGATTGGAGGGGATATTTTCCCAGTGAGACGTCTCAGCAGAGAGCCAGCTTGGCGCGAGCAGAATGCCAGTCGGCCTCCACTGGGCACCGGCAAACAGTTGTGTCATTCAGTTGCAGCCCAATCCAATCAGACAGAGAAGAGGCCTGCGCACCGCCGCCACACAGAGCCAAACTCCAGAGCCCAGCGGAGGTCAAAGCACAAGGAAGCATGCTGTCCAAATCCTCACTGCTGTTCCCCATCTGACAGGACTCATGTGGCCGCGGCGAGGAGCTGGCGAGAACCGGCTTTTATAAAAAACATCTCGTAGGCACAGAGCACGACTGGCGCAACAATGCTACTCTTTATATGCTGTCACACAAATGTACACACTTGAACAAGCATGAACTCAAAGGAGCCACTTAATAAAGACAGCGAGGCGTTCTTAATAATCACACAGATATTGAAATCCCCCGAGTCTATATTAATGTTCCCGGAGTCTAATCTTAATTTAGCAAGGCTGCTTTCTTATATTAAACACCCTGAGCAGTCCAACACTGCGTTACAAAATTGCTTCATGGTGACTTTATTTGTTTTAAATCAGCAAAAGGAAGTCATTTATTTCATGTTATTCAAGTTTTATATTATTGTGTTGTATGTCGCAAGTTGTACATCGACTTTGTGTGTTCTCATGTCAGCTATTTAGTGCTGCCATTTCAGCCAAGTCCAGATAATGTGACTCAAGAGAGATTAAATGAATAAACAGATTTTCCCTGCTACCTGCTGCTGACTGTGACAATTGATTTCCACCACACCAGTTCTCCCTGATTTAGTTTCTTCACTTGGTGATGACATCTCTTGCCCTGTGCATTTTGCGTATCTCATATTTCTTACAGTAGCTACGCTTCTGTTCGCCTCCGTTATCTCCGGCCCTCTGGGGTGCATCCTTCTCTGCTCTGCATCTCCCACAGCTGCTCCGATTCACCCAAAAACCTTTGCCTCAACATGCATCCTAAACATCATCCGCGTCTTTAATGCCTCTTTCTAGTAACGAGCAAAAGCTTTGTAGCTGCATTAAAGCCATGCTACAGCATTGTGACATCAGTGAATGAAAACAACAATTATAGGAATAAAAAGTGCTGAGAAACTGAAAGGGAGCAGCAGTACAATAGGCTGCTAAATGACACATCAGAGGTTATATAGTGAGATATCTACAGCCGACTATATATCTTCTACTCTATTTCCCCCCCCCAGGTTTCTCTGATTCATTACAGTAGTTTTAGTAATTTTTCTTCAACATTTCTATCAACAACACCTCCTCTATTCCCCCTGCCATGCTCTGAATCCCAGGCTACAGTCCTCTTTTGTCCTGCTCTCATCTCTCCCGGTGTGCAGCTGGATGGAGCTGTGCTTATTACCTCGGCTCTCACGGCGACACCCTGCTCCACCAGGGGGACCCAAATACTGTAAGTGTAGGCCCCGGCCTCTCCAACTAAGCCCCTGTGACCTTGGAGTGAGGTGCAGCGCCCTGGGAGCCCATGAAATGAACAATATGAGGCGGGGAGGGCGGCGGGCATACAAACAGTCCATTACCATCCATAATGTGGGCGCTCTGCTGAGCCTATCCAGAAACCTTACGGCTCTACCCTGCTCTTTCATTCTTTCCTGCCGGGGAGGGGGGATATCTCTCTATCTCTCTCTCTCTCTCTCTCTCTCTCTCTGCCTGTGAAATCTGGCCTAAGAGGAAGAGGCCAGAGTACATGAATAAAGGGACCGGTTTGCTCCAGGCAGAGCTGAAATTGGTCTATTACGGGGCTCCATTTGAGATCAGTGTGGGAGGGAGTGGCGGGGCCAAGCACTGAGGGTTTTCCCTTTTTGCTTCCTTCTGTCTGTTCCCCTCTGTAGTGCGGGCCTTATATATGACGGACAATATTGCAAACATCCAGGCATAAAGCAAAAGTGCAATGAAACAGCTGCATGTTTAGCTGCAAGACTGGAAAAAAACTAAAAAAAACTCCTGTTTCGCATCTGCATGACCTCGAAGGATATTCCTCTTGTAATAGCCTCTTCAAACCTCATAAAGAAATCCACGTGTTGCCATGTAGGACAATATCCCTTTAATCAGTTTTATCCCTTTTCAGTTCAGTGATTTAAGTGGAAAATAGGAATGGGGCTAGTATGATTAGCTCAAATTGAATATATGAAACTGCTGCTGATAGTACATTCAGGTCTGACTAGCCGTGATTATAGAGATGGATCGGCTCCTGTATCGAGTGAAAATGTGCTTTGTTATTACGCTGTAAGCATTGCAGCTGCAACATTAAGTTCTTCTAGAGACACAACACAGACACCGTCCTAACGCCTAATCTGAGACGTCAAACGACCTTTATCTGCTCGTGAAAAATGGCACATGAGTGGACTGATTTGCCCCCCCCACTCACCCCCCATTTTCCATCTGCGATGTGCGAGTGGATAAGGTGAATGACGGGGGCTTAGCGGCAGAACGATTATATAAGAATAAACGCTCCTCTTTGAGGTTTTATCTATGAACAAAAGACTTTCAACTGATGTGAAGAAAGCCCGGCCCCGGCACAAGGACCATACAATCAGGCGGCATTGTCGTTGGAGTGGGACCCTCTCCTGCTTGGTCGTTAGGCAAATGGAGATGCAGCGTTGGAGAGTATGCTGTGTTATTTGCAGTGATTTTTCTTTGCTCCGCGGATTTAGAGAATGTGACATGCCATATTATCTTTGCTGCCGTGTAATCTTAGAAAATTCTGAGAGTTATGGTCTCCCTTGAATGACAAGTACACAGTGTTATCGCAATCTACCTGGATGGACGTGGAGGTGTGTGCTGCAGTGTGAAGAGAAACTGTATTTAACAACCCGCAGGAGGAACACTTTTGTTATTCCTCTGCTCCGTAAAAGAAAAGTCTGTAACCTTGAAAAGGAATTGTAGAGCAAGATTGAAGTTAACCTCTCAACTTCAAAAACATTGTCTGCTAGAATTATCGGGGGCCATTCTGTATAATGACTGCACCGAGGTAAACAGAATTAATCAAGATTACTGGACAGCTGAGTTTGAAGGTGGCTCACTGCAGAGAGAGAGAGAGAGAGAGAGAGAGAGAGAGAGAGAGAGAGAGAGAGAAAGGCTGAGAGTCAGCATTAGTTCGGAGCTCAGATAAATAGGTGATTTATAGAAGCCATTAATAGTGAGGCAGCTCACACATCTCATTGCACAAGTTAGATTGTTTATAGTTGGTAAAGAAGCCGCGCCTCCACTGTTATGTGTGAAGTTATTCAATCATAAGAACTGCTCGATACGAAAGGTCAAACGATCATCGATGAAAACTTCCAGCGGATCACTTGGGGAGAAAATAAGAAAGTATGACAAAAAGTGAGTCAACACATCATCTCATGACTTAAGACATATTGCGTCAAAATACCCACCCCCATGTTTGATCATGTTTATTGTCTTCAGCCATCTGCAGCTGATAACCCTTGACTGAACAAGCTGTTAGTTATCCCACGAGGGAGTGTGGAGAAATATCCACACTTGTTCAGAAAATGACTCTCCTGTAGGAAGGCTGCGCTTCGGGTGAGGCACAAAACTGTTCAGGCGGAGGCAACAGGGTGAGAGAGAGAGAGAGAGAGACAGAGAGAGACAGAGAGAGAGCCAAAAAACCTACTCAGATGTCAGAAATGATATCTTGACGTCTTTGAATTAGAGGATGAAGCAGCTTGTGAGGCGATGTTGCTCCTAGGGCGCTGATGCTCTGTGACTCACTGCTGTAGAGCTCCAGATTTTGCCACCGGGAAAAAAAAACCCCAGCTAACGCGGTGACAAAGGCAAACAAGAGTGAACCCTCGACCTTGTGCAACTGGATCTAACCATTCGGATTCTGTCACATGGGGAATATACTGTACCTACAGAAAATCAGCCGAAGGGATTGATTTTTTTTTTTAGAAAAAAGGGGAACGGCATCACACCGTTACTCCCCGTTCAGGGCGGGCTGAATGTGTTCCTGTGACATTTAAGGGAATTAGGTGGTGTTAAGAAAAATGACAACCGCTTTGTCTCTGTTAAAGAGCTCAGCCGAGACACAGAGAACAATTTTATGTCGCACAAGATTTTTTAAAACACCAAGGAAACTCTGCTTGGCTGGAGGCGCTGGCTCATCATTTCCCTCGTGCCTAACTGATGTCAGGTTTACATAAACAGGCTGAGGTACCTCTGAGATCAGGGAAATTACACTGGAATTACAGAAAATAATGTTAAAACGTTCATTTGTTTGTTATGACATGATACTAATGACAAACCACCGCTGGGCAGCTGGCTCGCCTGTGAAATCTCAGCAGATAAAAATGGGGGTTCACTTGCTAAAAGTAGGTTTTCTGAAAGAATTTCCACCTTGGACAAACAATCATCTGGATAATATAAGTAGGAATTCCTTTAGAAAAAACTTTCAGTTTCAGGTATGGTCAGTTTTATATAAGACTTAATCTCTGTCTACTTCTCTCAGCATCCTCCAGCTCCCTCCAGATGTCTCCTGGTTTCTCCATAAATCTCTTCCTAAATTGGCCAGACTTTTCATGCGGTGTGTGTGTGTGTGTGTGTGTGTGTGTGTGTGTGTGTGTGTGTGTGTGTGTGGCCACCCTGTTCTGACCTTCAGCTGTGGGCCAACAATCCACACTGATCAGGCAAAGGGGGAACCAACTGCCAGCCCTACTTCGTCCGCCGTCAGGTGTTGACAACCTGCATAAACATCGAGTGAAGAGCGCGGCTCACCTGAGGGGCCGAAGCCAGGTTGAATGATCTGAAGAGTCACTCAGATGAGAGCAAGTTCGGGCTGGGATAAATCTGATAGGAAAGGGAAGGGCAAACAGTCTGTTGAGGACGTTTGCGTCCAGAAGGTTTTGCACTTTACCTCCCCCGACTGGCAGCCATAGGTGGTGCGAGGGTGGGGCCAGATGGAGCCACGCTCCCACCAAGAACTAAAATTATAGATCAAGTGACGATGCAACTTTTTGCAGACGTGAGCTGTGTAATCTCTTTCCCTATATATTCAGTCAGTTTTCAAGAGTTGACTGCGTAGATTAGAGTGTGTTTGTTAGTGTGAGGTACTTTTGAATGATAAGACGTGTTTGTGGGGATATGATAAAGAGGAACTTGGGGTTACCGATAACATGAATCAGGGGCAGCTGCTGCTCATATTAAGTAAGCTGGATATTTAAAAGAGAACTGATAAATATGAACTTTAGTAACCCACAGCTTGTGACACTTTAAAACAAAGTAGATGTGGGTTGTATACGTCTGTGCGCTGTGAGAGTGATTTCTACCTTCTCAGGTTGTTTCATCTGAATATTTTTATACGCAAACCCACAGTACACAGAGATGTTTGTGGCAGATTTCTTATCTTGTTCATCACCATGTGACTGTGACTCCTCAGGGTGTCTCCTTTACAGGATATACGATACAAAAGAAAGGTTTAGTATTTTTGTTACTTCTACCTGGTAAAACTGTAGATTTTTTAATTTGTAGAAATCTCCTTGAACAAAGCAGTTTCATTTTGCAATACTGGAGCAACTGTGTGCAAACAGCGATCTTTATGCAGATCAACTGAATCCGCTGTAAAGACCAAGCCTATTTTGGATGATTGACACAAATATGATTGGTCTATTAGCCTATCATTCATGCTATTAAGGTCTGCCATTATGAATCAGGCTTGATGGTTTGTGTGATTGGGCAGTAAATGTTGGGCTCATTAGTCCCCACTGTTCTCAGCAGATCTGCCCAGATCCAAATCAACGAACTCCCCTTTTTAAAAAAGGACTGCGACCTTCGGAGCATCAAGGTCAACGTGACGCCAACTTTCCCCTAAATCACTCGAGACTGGCGGCTGACGGACCGAGGCGGCTTCACCTGGTATCAAACTGTTTGCGTCTTTGTGCCTTTTCACAGCATCAAACACTGTCGCTCGCACACAGCTGCGAACATGAATTATTTAACAAGGCAAGTTATAGTGATCTGTAGATAATGTAGAGGGCTCCGGGGCTTCATGTACATAGTCGAGGAAAATGAATCCTGTGCATCCTTTCCTATCCTGTAATTATGTATGCGGTCGCTAATTTCCCACAAGGGAGAACACTGTGTGCCTGGCCTCTCTCTCCTGCCCCCTTAGTGCTATGACAACACAGAGGGGGGAAAAGCCCATACACACAAATACACACTCACACAGTAAACCAGAGTGCAGAGTGCTGCCCCTCCAGGCAATATCTACGTCAGTACAGAGGAAAAAATAAAAATAAAAATAAAACTTCATTATGGTGAAACAAATGTGTCCCTCAGCTGCAAATCAGCCTCAGTAGAAGGTGCTCTTTTACAAACTTGTGGACAGTATTAAATTATACAGAAACCCACACTGCTGCTCAGTTGGCCAGTGGTTCTGGATGAGCCTCTTGATGTGTGTTGAAAGCCCAAACAAGCTCTAAAACCTGTTTGGCCAGTAAAATGTTTCTTATGATGGTTTCCCTGAGAAACAGCGCGCGACTCGCAGAGCAGGTCTGTATTTTCTCTGAAGCGGTTTCGCCATGCCTGACATGATCCTATTTTGAATGGTCCTCTGTGGTAATAAGGTCATTTGTCTTGTGCAAAGGAGAGGGGATCTATAGTTGTCATACTCGGAGCTGGAGATAAATGCGGAAGGCTGCGCCAGTGAAACAAATTTATGCAGTCAAGCCTTTCCTCCCTCAGCTATAGTGTAAGATTAAGAACCCCTCAATGTGTGGAAATAAAAAGGATGCAATTAAAACCTCAGAACTGAGTGTGGGAATCTGATATGTTGCTGCACAGTTTCTAACCGAATACATGTCTGAATTTTCTCCATGCTCTTTTATGTAATGCATCGTCTTGTCCTGTTTATATTCTGTGTATTGCATTAGTGATAGAATAGAAATTTTAGGGTGTTTTCAAACCTGACCTGTTTGGTTTGCTTCAAAAGAGCTCTGGTATTTGCTCATTTAGTTTGGTCTGCTTAGTGTGAAAGCTGTCAATCGGACTGAACGACCAAGTCCGTCTAAAAACATGTGTCACCGAAACAAACTCTGGATTTTATGAAAGTAGACATGATCAGAAACAAAACTGCTGCTAAATTTACCAATCAACAACTTATAAAGCCATCACTACTGGAAGTGTATTTACTCGTGCTAAACAATTGGATGCGAGGGATTTCCATTCATCAATCAAAGTGTAAAGGAGTTAAAGCTGTGGTGTGTTGAGCTGAGTATTTTTAGCAGTTTCCTCGTTAAATAGTGAAAGATGTAAAGTGATTCCACTGTGTCCTCCTCCGCCTTCACCTCCGTCTCATCCTGTTTCTACCTGGTCAACATTATACAAAAAAAAGATCCCAGAGAACATGTACACTTACTCATTTGGCATTTGCTTTTATCCAAAGTGACTTACAGGTGCGCTTGATAAATATACTGTGCTGCACTGCTGTCAGTCTCTGGAGATGAATTTTGCTAAAACTGTTCATGTTCATTTATTTGTGAAAGGTTAGTGTGACCATGACCTGGCCTAGAACTAAAAAGCAACCATGTATTATATCAGTGTTTTCCTTGACCCAAACCACAGGTTTGAAAATGACCCTCATCTCAGCAGGAGCTTCACTTGGCTGAGAGAAGAAAAAAATACAAAGAGGAAGATGTTTCACATGTGAGTCTAACAAGAGATGCATGGTGTCCACATAAAACCACAGAGAAAAACTAATGGCTTCCTGTGCTTCTTCATCCTCCACTATGTGATGTGAAAGGCAGGTGAGGCCAGTGATGCTCTCCGTTTTTTATTTTTTACTCTTAATGCTCTTCAGCCACCGCTGCTAATACCTCCTGTCATTCTCGTTTGGTAAATGGTTGATCTGCTCCACCATACTATACGGCCTTTGCGGTCTACCTTGCTGCTGTAGTTATGAATAGAGCCGCCGAGGTCCGACCCCGGGGACCGGCTCAGCCACAAAGCATTTCTTCACCCGGCTGTTTGTCGTCACACGGTCGAATTCCTCGCTGTGTTTTTCGTGTCATAATTTCCTTGGATCAGGCAGGAATGAGTGTTTTTCACGGCTATAGCGGGAATCCGATTATCATACAGGGATCACAGTCGTCATGGAAACCAAGGATGGCGCACGGTGTTAAGCCGTCCCCTTACACATCCTAGAACATTGGGAATTAGTGTGAAAATTCAGCTCCCTTAAAATAAAGACGCCTTTCATGTTAAGCACATTCTCAAACAGCGGACCATGTTTTTGTTTCCTCAGCCTGCAGGTGTGGCAGGAATACGACCTGAGCTTTGTGGAAACATTACCTTGTCACATAGTTTCTCATAATCAATGCGTACCGAAACGATCAAATATCCCATGCCTCATTTCAAAAAGGCAGCTTTACTATAATTAACATCATATTAAACTCAATGTAATTTTTCTGATATCTATAGATTGTAGAAGAGACTCTAAATATGCTCTGAATCTGCTCATTTGTAAAGTTTGAACAGACTTCAAGTAAACTGCTATCAAAAAATGGTGATCCAATTAAAATTCTCTTCCCTTTCTAGCAGCCTGAAGGTGCAAGTAACAGCTTGCCACACACTTTCTGATCATTTTCTTTTTTTTTTTTTTTTTTGTTGAACTGTGTCAATTAATGTCTCTGTGTAACATTTGGGAATAAGACGGCTGTGACAGCTGTTGCAGTGAAGATACAGTGGAGGACAGATTACAGAAAGGTTCATGTGAGGGTACCTTTCTTCTTAAACCACAAAAGAAATAAAAAAATCGAAATCCAATTGAGCAGATTTTGGCCAAATTGGAGAAAAAATAGACATCTGTAAGCACGGCATTTTTCTATGCCACATCAAGGAGGAGTGATACAGAGGACAATAAATGTTTTGTATGTCTGGTGTAGTAAAGTTTTCTTTCATGAAAACAAAATGTCATAGTGAATAATTTAGAGAAACAAGGAAGCTCGATATATTACCTCGGGTTCTGAGAAACTGTGACGACCCGTTTTCACTACTTTCAAAGAAAACAATCGGCACATGAATCTATAATGGAAATAATTGTTAGCTGCAGTCCTAACATCAGATTGATTATTCAACATTAGAGATTAACTTCAACTATATCGTCCAGAGATGGAAAACTGATCTCCAAATGTCCGAAATTGGTAACTCTTCATCAGAAGTTTTGTGAGGATCTAGTCTGGCTCAGCAGTGAGAGAGGAAATATTCAACAGTACGATCAGTGGACGGTGTTTAAGCAGAAGAGGCATCTTATTCTTAATCTTCATCTTATTGCCAGCCTTCCTGAAGAGTGGAAACTCTGTTGCCCACCTCTCTGTCTCTCTCTTTGTCTTCTTCCTGTCATGAGTCTTTTCAATCACATCTCCTTTTCCTTCCTCTCCGTGTCTCCTGCATTTCCTTGACAAAACAGTGTGATATTAATCCAGTGTGTCTTGAGACTTAATTAGAGCCTGTCACAGCTCTAATTTATGCCAGTTTATGAATGTGGATGGCCATCCTGTTCATTACCCTCTCAAGACATTGCTGGTTAATAAATTGAAATTAACAGACTTCGCCTGAAAATGATCCAGTTTAGATTTCCACACTGTCGTGAGGATTTTTAATTACCATCTGGGTTTAAAAAAAAATATATATGGAGCCATCCATTATTGTCCTGTCATCCATCAGCAGTGAGCAGACACAGAAATTGGAAAAGCATACTCGCCACTGTCAGAGATAATCACCACAGAGAAATCACAACACGATGCATTTAATCATTGGAAGGACAGTGAATGTTCAGGTCAGTCATCGTGACACTCTGCTATGTGGGGGTTGACCCTGAACCCCCGACCCCACCCGCCTGCACAGCGCTACCTTGGGGCAACAAACAGCTCCCAACTCACTCTGGTAAACACAACAACGCACAATATGCCTGCGCGCACGATGAAAGACATGACTCCGAGCGCTGTCACCACTCATCACGCTGACACAAAAGAGGATGCAGCTCAGATACTGTGCGAGTGGTATAATAACGTGCACGCAGACATGATATTTTCTGGATGCTCGGGGCCAAACACATCGGCCCAGCTGAATGAGATCAATGCCGGGATCGATACAGGAGGTGCCTGGTGAGCATTGAAAGCACAGAGCGGACGGGCAAAGAGCCAGATGACCTGACCAGGAAGGTCGTTGACCGGCAAAAGTGACCGGCCTTGTGAAGCTCGTGAAGCTGATAAAAGCAAGTGGTAGGAAGAGATATATCTCTGAGCTTCACATCATCTGGTATTCCGGTGTAGGCGTGTGATTCTGAGCAGTTCGCTGCCATTTTGAGCAACATTTTCTTGCTGAGACAGATGAAGGAATACACAAAGGTATGGATGTATACGCACATGAACTGGCGAGCGCCGCACGCTGCACTCGCACAAGGCTCGATTCCCTCCTAAGTGTCAGTCAGGCTTACTACAGCGCGACACAGGCTGGATTGATTGATGGACTAAAGGGGGAAAAGGCAGGTGGGCTAAGACATGCACAGGAGAGAACCTGAGGTTAGACATTGTCACCGATCTGGCTGCTGCGTTCAGGAAGTGCCTGGAGGGCGTAACACGGCTCACTGAAAGCTCTTAAACCTTCAGCTGCAGCGTTTTCCCCCTGCTCTCATCCAGATGGACAAAACATGGAAAGAATAATGTGACTGACATCACATTTTGTTTCCAATTACCGAGCCATTGTAAACACTGATCTCCATCTTTTTTTCCCTTGTCAGTGTCCACATTATATTACTTTTTGCCTGTGTCACTTATGATGCACATTTTCAATGAGTGCTAGCAAAACAAATTTGAAGACTGTATTCAGATGGAAATAAGTACCTTGCAGCACTTTCCACCTGCTGGACTGACATAAGACATAATAACAGTTTGTGCTAATTAATACTTTACCTTTTTACTGCCAAAGAAAATCATGAAAACTCTCAAAGATATCAGTTTTGTTTGACTTGTTGTGTTTTTAATAGTTTTTGGACATAAATGGCACAGTGATCAAAGCCACACCAGGCTACACAGTGTGTGTTAGTAGGATCAACGTTGCTGTTTATGGCCTTTTCTGGGGATTTGCTGACAATCTGAAAGCTACAGAATATTACTTATTCATCCTTTAAATGTCAGCACTGATTTCCAAGCAATGTAAAGCAATCAATACAATTACGGATATTTTTTTCATTGCTTAGTCTGTTGATTATTTTAAAGGTGCCGTATTTTACGCTTTTCCTGTGTTTGATTTGAAGAGTTGATCCATAAGAAGATATATTTTATGGTTTTAAGAACCAAAAACCATCTCAATGTAGTTTTACATCTCCTCTCCCAGGCTTCTCTCTGGAGCTCCAGTAGCAACAGGTCGGTGAACCAATCAGAAGAGAGGAGGCTCTGAGTCTCTTTAAAGAAATAAAAAAAACAATTTTTCCATAGCCCAAGGTGACATCTTAAAATGTCTTGTTTTGTCTTCAATTTTAAATGCTATAAAAACAGAGATGTTAGGGGTTCTGGGGTTAAAGCAACAAATCTTCATGTGAGACGATGGAGCCAAATGTTTGGCATTTTTCTCCGACCACGACTATCAATTATCAAACTAATTTGTTAAATTCTCTGTTAATTGACACATTGTTTCCGTAATAACTGAGGTCCTGAGTTTTACATATAAAAAAAAACATTAAAGATACAGTTTTAAAAACAAACAGCACGAACAGAAAGTCCTCTGCTTTTGAATTGTCTGTGGTGGGATGATGCAACAAAATGCAAAATACCAGTCTGCCGTTGCACAGTAACCAACTTATTAGAGAGCTTGCCCTCTAAAAGCAGTAAAACAGGATATCTTGCCCCTGCACTTTCCCTGAGGACGTGTTAGTCCCGAGGGTAAACTCTGACCACGCGCTGACTACTGGTGGAAACGGTAAATTAGCACAGAGTATTCAGTGAATGTCAGACTCAAGCCGCCGTAATCCAGCGGCTCGTTCTCCGCGTGAACCACGCTTCCTCTCTGTGCATCCTGGGTAATTTGTTTCTCCCGGGGGTTTTTATCATATCAGGAGCCAGAGAGGTTACTTATACTGACAGTCACGGCATAGAGAGAGGAGGACAGGGAGGGCTGGGTTTGGTGAAGAGAGAAGGACTCGATTTACGCTACAAGATTGCTAATATAGTTTTAATTCCACAAGTTCTGATGTTGTAAAGCAGGAAGCCGGTTAACTTCCTGGGATTTAAACTTTGCTTTCCACGCCGAGAAAGCGAAGCTCAACAGGAAGCTGTTTAACATGACATGTCGCAAGTCTTCACACCCAGGTGGCCTTAGGTAATAGACTCAGAGGTGGAAGGGCAGATTTTGTTAATTTGACTCCAAATCTTTCAGGAACAACATGCCCCCCCCCCCCCAAAAAAAAAAATTCAGTCACGACTTTTGGCAGTAGGTGAAAGTGACAATGGATGAATAATGCATGAGCTCGATGTGCTGCTGTTAATCACAGTAATCTTACACAGTGCAATATTTCCTCCCAACGCGCGCACGCACACGCACGCGCACGCACACAGACACACACACACACACACACACACACACACACACACACACACACACACACACACACACACACACACACACACACACACCTCCACCTCTGATCTGAGAGCTGTTAAGGAGCTACAGATAAAGAAATGGAGAAAGACAAAGGTTAAAAGGAAGAGTTCTTGTACTGGCTAAACATCTCACTTTCAGCTCCCTCCTCACATCATCCCGGCTTCTGATATTCATCACAATGTGCATGTGTTTCGGGGGAGACGGGGGTACTTCCAATGAAAATGCAAAGGCGCTGATTGCCTTATGCCAGGCTTTTCTTTTTTTTTTTACTTTTTGGCTTTTGTTCAGGTCCTCACCAAATGAATGCAGGGAAAAGGTGAATTTAGACTCACTCAAAAACCTTTTACAGGACTCACTCGCTCTCTCTGTACTCAGCAGGAAGAGGAAGGAAGTTGAAAAGCTCTGAAATGTATCCGTAATACTGCTTTTTTTTCTTCTTTTCTTCTCCTTTAGACTCGCAATCAAAAAGACATAAATCAAAACTTTGCACATGAATAAGGCGTTCATTTGCGTGGGCGTGCACTGGAACTGTAAGCCCCTTTGAGACACATCTGTAATGGGATCTGTTTCTCCCATAGTGGACCTTCTCGATGGGGCAGCTGATAGGATACTCCCAAGTGGACATCTAAGATCAATGATTACCCTCCATTTAGTGCAGCTTGCTCACCTTCAGGGCATGTTGATGCATCAAAGGACAGAGTTCGGAGGAAATGCCTGATTTTGAGATAACCTCCTGGCTTTCTTCCACTCTGTGACAGCCTTTTAACATGATGGATCCTTCAACTGCACTAAACTGGGAACTGACTGGAAGGTGACTGAGAGATGGTGACACCACTCAGGTGACCCTGGTTAATAGAAGAAAAAAAAAAGGGAACTGCTGGAAATCTAATTTTGTGTTTTTTTTGTCCTTGCTGTTTCATGGGTCGGCAGGGTGAAGATCAAAGATGATGATCAGAGGAAGTGGAGATAAGTCTAATGCTGGTTTTTGTTCGTTATCAGACACGTACTGCACGTAGCAACCAGAGCCTTTCAGCTCAGATGGGGTTAGTAGTCTCATCCCACATCCTGAACCCTGTTGGCGTTACCTTGCTTCATCTACATATAGGGAATATATTAATTAAATAACACCTAATTATGTCAGTTCTTACGTTTATATAAATGTATGTTTCTGTGTGTCTGCATGTTTTCGGATGCACTTGCATACGATGCCCAGACATTCTTACTACATGTTCCCCTTTGTGAAAATGACCACAATGATCGAAAGATTGGAGTCTAATATTCTAGAAATACATATATTACATATAAGCGCTAGCATGAAAGCTCTATATACTGCTAGCGTCTCCTGGGTTTGGTCTCCTTGGGGTGGGTAATGTGTCTGTATTTTCCATATAAACTACACATTTCTTCTCCGACTGACGACAGTATAACAGTTGAGAATTCATCCTCTTGTCTTATAATAATCTACGTTTGAACTTTGTTCGGTCATATCAATATTCAGGATCTGTCTCTGACAATGGCCTTTCTGATCCAGGGAATTAAAGGACCATCTCTCCGTTAATTTGAGCTTTGACAGGCTTGAAAGCTAAAACTTTGCCATCACTGATTTGGAGGATGATACTCAGATCAAAGAACATCAGTTTTAGTTGATGAGAGACAAGGGACTGGATGATTCATGGTGAGAGGTAAAGTCCTTTATTTTCAGCACAATGCTGTCTAACCACAACAAGAGCAAATTCAAATCCAACCAATCAAGTTTGTGAGCTTGTTGTTAAAAAAACAACAAATTTTTCCTTCTATTATTTTATTCCTTTTCAAACCATCTTAAGTCGCATTCTGTCAAATACAAAACGAGGCTTTGTTTGGTGCTTCAACTACTGAAAAACCAGTGGGTTGTTGCTATGCAACAATTAAATATGTTTGAGGTGTGCTACTCTCCAGTTTCGCTTTACCTTTCAGTAACCTGTGCACTGAGTGCTGAAAAAAAAAATTGCACCTTCTCGGTGCTGTCAGCTCTGCCCCCCTTCCCTGTCTGTAAATAGAGGTCTCTGGTGAATATGCAGCCTTCTGTGGAGTCGGAGATGTAGTGATAAAAAGTAGCTCTTCTTTTCCGCTCAGATCGCAGCAGACAGCACACTGATTTACTCCACGCAATGACAAGGACGACAGCTGCGGCTTACCGAGATGGAAAATATAACCTTGCTCTATCCCCACTGTCACCCTCCTTCCTTTATCCCGTTCTTCACTTTGAGTCCAATTCATGTCACCTCTCTCTCCATGTGCCCCACCTCCTGCCATCAATGTTTCTGTTGCCCAACATCAGGGTTTCTCTGCTTGGAGGAGAGGTTATTGATGGGCTGTAGACTTGAAGAAGAACCGACCAGCCTCTTTGCTCAGGTCAGAGGGGAAAACCACATGTTGAACTCTCTCTCCAGCCTCACAGGAAAATTAACTTTCAGATACCGAGTGTTGTCTAACCTGTGGCCGTCAGTTCTCACACTGGGACAGCTCCTGGTTTATTAGTCTCTGGACATCACATGACAAGGACATCTCAGAGGAGAGACCACACCTTAGTTTTATGGTGTTGACAGTTGGCAAGGAAGAGGAGCAAAGGCAGGGCAGAGGGGAGGAGACTGAACGCATGGATGCCTCCCAGTTCATGTCAGCGCTGAGCCAAACAAACACCGCCGCACATGTGTTTGCCTCTTTTCCGGACCGTGTTATTAACACACCAGTGGAAAACACTTAACTCATGCCTATTCAATTATGCTAATGCAAACATATACAAATGACCCTGGTTAGTTATTAGCTGTCTCAATTAGGGGACATGTGTATGGGGCTTCAGAACAGAGAGATAAAGAGAGAGGGAGAGAGATAGATAGAGAGACAGAGAGAGAGAGAGAGAGAGAGAGAGAGAGAGAGGGGAAGACGGGTGGTTCGCTGTCCACTGGTGAGACAGTAGCTCGAGGGCAAGAGTTGCAGCTTTTATTGTTTCCGTCGGGGTACGTGGGCTGGAGAGCCGCTGCACTTGAAGAACAGGCAGCAATGCACAAAATTAATGTCATGCTGAGCCAATGTATGCATATTAGTTTGGACATGTGAGCGCATGAGAGGGTAAACGCATGAACAGAAGTGGCTCTTATCTCTCTGGCTTCTCTCAGTCCCTTAGAGCAGACCACAGTAAGCTTTCATGTAAAAGCCTGGTTTTCACGTCTGATTTCACACCCTCTTACCACGTTCACCGGTATCAAACCAGAAGACGTCAAATAAATCTAATTAATGCATGATACCGGGTGATTTGCAACCACCTACAGAACACGCAGGCCTAGTTGTTTTGAAAATGTTATTGTATTGACGAGTGTGCTAAACTTTAAATGCAATAGATCTGAATCACGGAGATGTGATTTAAAATGCTTTGCACGTATACACACGGTAAAGCCGTGCATTAAAATCAATAAAATGGATCGACAAAGCCATAAATGACTCATACATCACATTTATTACAGTCAAAGCAGATTAATCGCAGTGACTTGTGGTGTAGTGTGAAATGAAGCATGCTGCTATAGGAGAGAGTTCTTGGTGTGATACACTAAAGCTGAGCAGAGCAAAGCTAAAAGAAATCTTACAGTCAAGATGATCTTTGTCAATGCAACAAGAGCGCTAATACGTCACTGTGACGCCTTCAAGGAACAAGTTTCCTTTGGATGGTGGTTTCCATTTTACTGATGTAAGAATAAACTAAAACTCTAACTACTGTATTATGTCTAATTACCCTTGAGGAAGTTGTTCTTCTCAATCCCCATTCCAACTTGCTTTGTTTCACCAGAACTTTATTGTTCTATCCCTGACAAAGCGTGACATGTTGTATTTTTATGTTGTCAATTAACCAAAAGCTGCTGTGGCGATGATTTCCGTCTGCCTTATCTTCACTGACTCACTGTCTTTTATAAATACAAATTTAAGCTGACATGTCTTTGGGTCTACAGATTACGTGGCACACAGCTTTCAGAGCTATAGGAAGGAGTGTCACTGACTGCAGCGAGATTTAATGCTCCAGTGACTTGTATGTTTGCGAGCTTTTCCAGTTTGGCAACTGTTGTAATTATTTAGCCGACCTACCTGGTTAAGTAACGAGCACTGTTGCCCCTGGACTCATCTGACAGGCAGTGTTGGTTTGTAAACACAAATACATTAAGGCTGGTAAATATTCAAACCCTGCTGTGCCTTCTGCAACCAAAATGTAAAATCTGGCACTCCCCACGGTGTATTATCTAATCACCATATGAATGATCTTTACAAACAAGGCAATGTTCTCCATCATTTCCCTGCTTTGACACTTCGAGCTTGTAGTCTGTCTCATTATTTTTGCCATCATTCCTAAACTCTCCATTTCTGTGTGATCCTCGACTACATGGACGACTGGTGCTGTCCGCAAGAGGTGGTGCTGAAATTTCACCCTCCTCTGCTCGTTGCCACCTCTCCCTCTCTGTGCATGAGCGCTGTCCATGGTTCTGAATCAGCACTGCATGGCCTGAGCACAGAGGCTCTTCCCCACAGAAGGGGGGGCAAAAAAAAAAAAAAGAAAAACACATGAATTTTGCTGGTTGGCTGGCTGGGTGGAGCGGCTTGGACCTCGTCTCAGCCGGGTCTGTCTGAAAGAGGCAAAACAAGCCAGACTCTCATCAGGCAGGGAGCTCCACGCCCTGTTTGCTCCAGAGCTGTCACATGTGACAGCGTCATCTACAAAGAGATAGGGGGGCTGGAAGCTTGAACACATCCCTTAGATGGATATAAAACATGACTGTGGTTGGGGCTAGACGGAATATCTCAAAAAGAATGATCTCAGTTGTTCCTACTTTGCTCGGACGTGTGAATGTCTCAGGCAGCCGGCTGGATGTGTGACACGAAACGAGATGAAAGTGGACGTGCCGCCTTTCAGCAATCAAAAGGCATTTCCTGTTATTTCCACACTCTCCTCCATGACTGTGCTTTAACATTCAGACGGACACATTGTGAATGTGCATCCAGCGGGATGTTGTGTGAAAAGAACGGCTGATCCCTGCTCATCAGAGGCCGAGCCCTCTTCATCCTGTCTTTCCCCAGAGTAGAAAAGCCGGCCAATCAGAGTGGACGAGGTAGTGAGTCACAGTGAGGGCGGACTGGCATCCAGTGGACCGAAAGGAGCTGCCCGCTCTGGGCAGTAAGTCTGTAACCTCCATGGATGGAGTGATCAACACCAACACCCACATACAGGAAAAGCATATACACATATTTTTGAGCAGGTTTAATGATAAAAGTCTAATTTTTCTCTCCTTCATTAAACTTTTAAGCCCTTCGTTCTCTGTTTTATTAGATCCATGAGACAAGTCATTACTCACAAATGTTGCCACCCCTTAATAACTCGCAAAACACCCACTGTAGCACTGCAAGGTTGTGTGAAGGTCAGCACTCTGCCTGGATCCAACTGGAGGCTGAGCTGTGTTTAAGCCTCATGATGGTATAGTACAGTACGTGTCACTCAAGGCAGAGCAGCCCTTAGATAAACAAAAACACTGTGTCAATGGGCCGCGTGAATGAGTGCCAGAGACGTTCATTAACTATTGATGCAGTGGGAGATCTCACAGCTTGATACACATCACACACACATGCAACACACACACACACACACACACACACACACACACACACACACACACACACACACACACACACACACACACACACACACACACGCACGCACGCACGCACGCACGCACACACACACGCACACACACACGCGTGTGCGAAACAGTTATTGGATCACATGACAATGCCAGTGGATGCAAAATTTTTTTTCCAACTAAAAGGATTAAACTGTCCTCAAAGAGAATGAATGGCGTTAAACAGCTTGCACAAATGACTCCAGGTCTTGACACATAAATCTAATGCTAACAATGGCATGAATATGAGCGGAGAGCAGATTGTTCAGGGACACTATTGGATGTACAAATCCATTTTCCAAGCAGCCACAAAGGCAGCGTGGATGTGAATGGGGTTTAGTGGACCTTGTAGGAGAAATAAAGGATTTGGGAAGTGCTGGAAAAAATGGGGAGTCAAAATGGAACTGAAATCCAACTGAATGAGTCTTTTTTTCTTCTTTCTTTCTTGCGTCTGAAAAGACTGAAGCTGTGTGTTGGCTTTCACGGCTTGCTCCTGCACAAGACAATGGAATCAAATAGACATGGGGCTGTTTGAAGCCTCACAATCTACCAACCTTCACCTCTGTCATGTTTCTAAATGAGAGAAGAAAAAAATAAAAGTGGCGAATGTTATTAAGAAGAGGGAAGCTTTGTTCAGCCTCTAGCCCTCTGCTCTGTCTTTGTTTAACAGTCTACTGTATGTCAGCATGCGTGCGTGGAGGGAGGGAGGGAGGGATGGTGAGGAAGCGAGATCGACTAGTTCATTTCAGCTGAATCCGGGATAATGAGGATGGAGAGGGAGAGAGGGAGAGATAAGGGATGACAAAGGGGAAATGACAAACAGCAGGGAAGGCAGCGCGGTGATTCGATTACAGTAGAACTTCTCATTAAATGACAAAGAAAGCAAGCCCTGGGTTAGGAAGCCACGCTATTGTGCTATAGATGCAACAGCTACATACAGCATGTCTTTTCTCTTTTCTGTAGGGGAATAACTATCTCTCTATACTTCACCGCTGCCACATTGAGCCTAACCCTCCGTGGGAGTCTCGCTTATCCATGCCTGTCACAGATCCTATCAGCTGTAAAGCCACATCCACTCGTAAATGTAGACGTATACACATACACATTGCTCACACGCCAATATTTTGAGTTTTCAAAAGAACATGAGTCACACAGATACTTCAGAAAAATCGATTATATTTGTAGGAACTCTGATCTCTGGTGTGAGTATCAAACGCTACACAAAAGGAACAGTTGTAAAACAAGGAAGTGAGACAGAAAAGTAGTATCTAGTATCTCTAGAACCAATCTGATCTGGAAATTTCTTTCTTTTATTTTTGCTTTCAAGTAATCCCAACATCCTCTGACATCTGTCATCCTGGATGAGCTGCTGTCAAAAAGACACTACACCTCCTCCTCCTCATCATCCTCCTCTTCCTCTATACGACCTGACTCCTCCAGTCACACATACAGTACAGTGCCCTGCGAGCCATGTCTGCTGACGTGCTCACACACACACATGTGCACACATCAAGAGCAGCGTGTTTGCTACATTTCAACCAGGGCATCACATGTATTATTTTCAAAGCAGGTACACAGCTGAGAGCTCTGGTGCCATTTGACTCTATAACCGTGCAATCAGCATCTCCACACTGTCTCTTACCTGGCAGCACGCTGTCTTCCCTGGGTCCTCTTCACAATCCCAGGAAGGGGTTCAGACACACAAGTTCAGCTTTCTCTGAGGGAGCTCGATGAGGCACTTTAAAGAGATGAAGAAAAATAAAACAAAAATAAAAAACGAAAGCTCGAAAAGCAATGTCCCCTTTCTTTTTTATTTCACACAACAGCTAAAGAAGCACTCACGATCACACACTCGAACACCAAGTCAACAGCTCCGGCAAGCGAGCAGCTCGCTATTCCCTCTCTCTCTCTCTTTCTCGCTCTCAGTCCGTGACACTCGCCTCCTCTCTTCCCGCCCACCTACTCCAGCCCCCTCCCCCAACTTCTCTCTCTCTCCCTCGCTTGCTCTTCTTCTGTCACACAAAATGCACACATCCCCTCCATCTCTCAGCTCACTATTCTGACATTTTCCCCACCCACTCACACCTTCTGCTCCATGAAAACAAATCGGAGGTACTATCAGATGTGCCTTTCCACACCCCATCAACAAACTTATTCTCTGTTGATAGAGCATTTCAGCTGCTTCTTTTCCCTTGGAATAAGACAAAGCGCCTAGTGAGAGCCTACTAACAGTAGATAGTGTAATTTATGAATAATGGTAATGAGACACTTGCACTGTATCATACTTCTTTTTGAAGCAGACACCTCCGCTCATTCACACTTATTCTTCTTAAGTCTCTCCTCTCCATCTTCCCGTCTCTTCCTCGGGTGCCGCTGGTGAATTTGATGCTACTCACGTCCCATTCTTCAGACAGCTAGTCAAGGGCATTCCCAGAGTAACCGTATGCTAATGCTCTGCCTCGAGGAGCTGCCTGGCGTCCCCTCCTCTCACAGCCCGACCAGATGTGGCACTCGGCTCTCCCAGGGAGGGGGCAGCAGATGCAAAGGCAAAGGACGAGCAGCAGTAAAATAAATAAATAAACAGAAAACTGTCAAGAAATTTACTTTCGTTTGACCACTCAAATGGACACAGACTCGATGGAGGTGTGAGTGTTTAATCCTTTCCCTTATTGGTCTAAAGCCAGCTTTAGTTTTCAGCCATACATATTCCCTACATTTTAGATATAAAGCACACTAACTCATTTACATGGTCATTAATTAAAGGTCTCATATTTTTAACTTTTCCTGTGTATTATTTGAAGTCTTGATCCATAGAAGATACAGTATATTTGTGGCTTAAAGAACAGAAAACCATCTCAATGTAGTTTTACATCTCCTCTCTCAGGCTTCTCTCTGGAGCTCTAGTAACAACAGGTCAGTGAGCCAATCAGAGGAGAGGAAGCTAAGAGCCCCTCTTCTGACTGGCTGACAGTTTTCTGAGTGATTGAATACAAATATAGCAGATACCAGGTAAAACACATGGGTCTGGGTGGGCGGGGCTTTGGGCATGGCTTCAGGTGGCCTTATTGTGACATCACAAAGTTACAGAAGTCCTGTCGGCTTGTTTTAAGGCTCAGTTTCTGAATACTTAAGTAAGTTAGTTGTGTCACAGCCAGTACTATGGTATCCTGCATGTTTTGTGGCACATAACTGATCTGATTGGTTATGGGGTTATGGTGGTGGATCAAACCTGAGACCACTAGGGTACAATATAGTCCATTAAGGTATTTTGCCTGTAACATTAAACAGAAGACATTATGAAAGTCTCAAAGAAAAAAGCCCAACATTTTCACATGATATTCATGTGTTAAATTGTAATCTGTGAGGAGTTTCCTGCTGGTGTGTTTGTCCTCTCTGTGCTTCCTGTCTGCCTCTCCAGCCACACACTCATTTCCTTGACGGGTCGTCTTGTATCCAATCAATCCTCTCCCCGGGAAATCCTTGAATTTACCTTCAAAGTGTTTGCTTGTTTTGTCTGCGGATTAATTATGAGGCATATGAACGGGAACCATCCCACCCGACAGAACTTCTGCCTCCTACGCTCTGTCTGTGGCAAATACTAACACTGTGAGATCTGTGACTGCGGGCGCCAACAGATGTTACATGTGTGTCTGTGCTGTATGTGCACATGTGTATGTCTGTGAAGAGAGCCAGTGTGTAAATAAAGGGCAGGCTGATAAAGCACAATGAGACGCACGGCACTGTTTACAACACACACACACACACACACACACGTAAAAGCTAACAGACATATAGGCAGGACTGAGGCAAAGCAAACAGGGAGTCTGTGTTAATGATTACCAACTAACACTTGCTGGACACCGCACAGCTTGCTCCTCTGTACATAAGCTTTGGTTCACTGGCTCTGTGTGTGTGTGTTATGTTGTGTGGCTGTGGGGGGAATCGATGCAGATATGGTCGGTGCAGATTCGAGGCCCAGCAGTCTTATGGCTTGACCCTAATGAGCAGAGGACGAAGTGCATCCATGCTGAGCATCGCAGGCCATCCTCTGTGGAGAATTTCTGTTGTCTATCCCAACAAAGTCGGCTAAACACACATCCCAGCACTGTGGAGTCCATCAGCTATCACAGCTAGGGGCTGGAAATTGCACACCTCGAGGCTTATCTCCCTTCAAAACGTAAACTGTCTAGAAGATAACAGTTTTGGCCAAACAATTTCTCTGAGAAAGAGAGTAAACACTCCAGTTGTTTTGAGATTAATGGCGCACTGAACAGGAAAAATGTAGGCATCTGTGAAATCGCTAATGACCAAACTTGGGTCTTTGAATGCAGATTAATGTCTTCACTGGGCTCTAAAAGTGCAGTGTGTATCCATGTATGGTAAAACAACTAAAAACTACCAGAGTGACATTAAAAGACATAAGGAAAGAGATTTTCAGTTTTTCTATTTTCTGCTGGAATGAGGAGAATAAATATATTTTCTCCTACATTGGAGCCATTGCATTCAGATTCCATTAAATTACCACTTTATTTGGTATCTTTGAGAATTCGTGCGAGATATTAGTGTCAACAATTTAATTCTCAATCAAAAGACGAACTGGGTAGTTTTGCTGAAGCAGTGATAGAAACTGTGTGGAATCGAGTTCCACCTCCAACTCAAACTTCAACTCAAACTTCAAGTAAAAAGACGTCAGGAAATGACAGAGTTGTTTGACTGACAGGTGACTTCTGAACAGCGCAGTGTAGAAGAACCACAGCACTGACACATGTACTGTCTAAGTATTACCACCGGCTCCCAGAGCTGGAGGGACCAATTTAAATTTAAAGCCATAATTGTGTTAAATATACCTTTAATTTAAATGTCATTCAGAGACTATGCACCATAACAGAACTCCTCTCCATTTCAAATTAGCTTCAGCTTAAAAAATAAATGATCAGACTGGACATAATGACCAAACGGTGCAGCAGTGTCATCAAAAAATTTTGAATTTTAACAAAAATCAACCTCTTTTAAGTGTCAACTGCAACACCAACGCATGCCCTTTGCCTGCAATAGCAACTTTCATCATCTCAATTTTGGTGTGTGTGTGTGTGTGTGGGGTGGGGTGGGGTGGGGTGGGGGGGGTGTGGGCAGCACACATTTCAAAAGAAATGAATGAGGCATATGAAACCATAACAAAAAAAATCAAATCTTTCAAACCGGGAGCTCGCAGTGGTCAACCTAACTGGAACAAGAAAGGGAAAAGAAAGAAGAGAGATCAGCGGGGTCAGAGAGGAATGAAAAGGGGGAAATGGCATTTAGAGGAAAAAGGTGGGGAAATAAAAGGAGACGGGTGAACAAAAAGGACAATTTCCCAAATGTCAGGAGCATTTGAATGGTCACCTTTGGATACTGTAAATCACTGGGTTTATTCAGCTACTGAAGGTGAAGCTTCAGAACAGGAAGTTGCTTTTGTAACTCGCCTAGAGAAACCAGTACTGACTAAATTGCAGTGCTTATGCTGCTCAATATTCAGGGAAGTCATGGGTATTTCTATCTATCTATCTATCTATCTATCTATCTATCTATCTATCTATCTATCTATATCTATCTATCTATCTATCTATCTATATATCTATATGTGTTTGTGTGGGCACACTGGGAAAGGAGCACTCTCCTGATAAGAGTCAAGCAGCTGCATCTCACAAGGTGACCGCTGCACTTTCAATATGCCGTATAAAGGAGACATCATCTGCCCATGGCAGCATATTTTGCACTTGCCAATCTTCATCTAAGTTTCCTAATAAGAAACAAACATTTCTGGACTGTCAGTATGTAGTGAAGGGCACCAAATGAGCTGATGCTGTGATTGTTACCAGCCTCATTACATTACATTCATTTAGGAAATGCTTTTGCTAACGCTAATGCTACTGCCACACAAGAGCATTAATATTAGAAGACTCTTCTGTAAAACCAGTTTTCTTGTGTAGCAACAAAAAGGCTCAATATTTACCACCATTCCCCACCCACATGGCACACTTGGCAGTGCTTTGCATCCTGCAACCTTCATTCACAAAGTCAGCACCAATGGTCAACAATAACACTGATCTCTGCAGATCAACTGCACTCATTTTGAGACACTGAATGAATCTTACTTTTTGCCCCGTTAATCCATTCATGTTGTATTGCTGTGACCCACCCGGAGTATCCAGTGCTAATTCTCTCTGAGACACAGACATGCACTTCCAAATGGAGGAAAGTAGCCCTAATTACAGCTGATGCTCTCATTTAATCTTTCTTTCTGTCTTTCTCTGATTCTCTCCCACTCATCCTCTCTCTCTCCCTCTCTCTCAACCACAGGCAGGAAGCTGCCACGAATCACTTGCAGCTTTATCGGTGGATAAGTGGCTGTTCAAATATGGAGCTATTCAGACAACTCATTTCAATGCACACAGGTGCTCCTTTCACCACCGCCTGGTTTCTCCGACTCACATGCAACTGTACACAAGCTCCCACCCATACACACACACGTACACACACGGACATACAGTGCACACAGTTACACACAGAACACCTGCTAGGGTCAGTAACACTTGGCAATGCCTCTGATGTCACACAGATGTTTGGCTGACATCTGGGTTAGAAGAGGAGCAGAGGAAGGCCGAGGAGCTGCTTGTTTTCTCCAATATCTCCATTTTTAAACTGCTAAAAACTCATTAGGTTATTTGGTTACTTAAAAGACCATAACTGTGGTTTGGATCTATCAACCAATCCGCTACAAGTTGCAAATACTCTCTGTTAACCATCATTCAAAGCTTGTTATCAACATCTAAGTGCTTTTGTTTGATTTCATTTCCATTTAGTTTTGTGTGTTATGAATGTTATTTCTTCGTCATTTTTCTTAAATGTGTTATTATTATTATCTTGTCAAGTTATACTGTCATGATGTGCATTTGATTGGTGCTCTGACAGCACTCTGACAACACAAACTCAAGAGTAGGCTGTCAAAATTCATTGCATTTTGTTACTGGAGAATCAATCTTAACTCAATACAAACAAGACATTGTGCATATTTTATATATATTTATATTTTTCATTCTTACATGAAAAGAGTTGCTAAAATCCCTGAATTCTCTGATGTTGGAGCATCTTTGAATGCACCAAGTAGCATGTTTAGAACAACATGCAAACATGCAATGCTATCAGTGGTGACATATGGTGAATGTGTTTGCAAACAGCTGCTTATTAACACATCCAGCAGACATGTAGCAACATTAGCATTCATTTGAAGTCCTGTTTCGGGCCACCTGATGAACATAACCTCAATATTCACTCCCCCTTTAGCTCTGTTTTGGTCTTCACCGACTCATGTGGGAAATACAGTATCTGGCTCTTTAGCTGTCTCAGTTGTGGGACGTAAACCTAAAACAATTAGTTGAAAAGATGCTAAAAAAGCATGTGATAATTATGAGTGACATCACTTACATTACATGTAGTTATTTTTTTTTCCTTTTTTTTTGATATATACAAATTTTGATTAGTGCAACTTTAATTGTCTGCAATTAGTTAAAACACAAATCTAAAAACAATGGTACAAGGAGAATATCCAATGTACATTCCAAAGCATCGGACACACTTGCACCACTATAGTACCACGCTGCTGCATCTAGCTTATTTATCTGTTTATTACTTTTATTAAAACATAAAACCCAGCAGAGGCTATGTTTATGACTCCAGCTGTTTCCTGGAGTGTGATTAACATGCTCAGTAGCCTTTACCTCCGCTCCTCCTCCTTCTAACTCCGGTCACCAGGCGCTGCTGCTCACAGAGGTCACATCCTATTCATCCCAGCAGTGATAATTACGACATTGTTATGGAGAGATGAGTGGCCCTTTTGACCCGAGAGTCCCCTTGACTCAGACACATGGGGTGGAGGGACGGCAACGTGAGAGGAATTCATTGAGAATGATGACTGGAGCCCTTTGGACTGAAAGACACACTAAGGCTGACACACACACACACACACACACACACACACACACACACACACAGTACAGTACGGAGAGTACACATCTTTCATAAATCAAGCCACCAAGGAGCATCTCTGTGCAGAACAGTGAGCAGTATGTGTTCTTTTTTTTTTTTTTTGGAGGGCCCCTCTATGTCTGGGACGGGATGGAGAAGTCGGCTCTGGCTGTTAGAGCGCCCCGGGCCGAGTCTGTGTAGGGGACTCAGAAGGGGGATTAGTGGGGATTTAGAGAGCAGTAATTACCCTTGCCCGTGGAGGGTCTGGTAATTAAATTACCTTAGCAACCCCGTTACCGCCCAGCCACACGGAGCATCCAAGGTCAGCCAGAGTGAAATTTCACAATATGCAAAAGTTGTTTTTGCATTGTCATCGGAAAACATCCCCTTCTGTCAGACACTTTTTTAGCATATAAATTGAAAGTGTGAGAGGGGACGACATGCATTATACATCATGTTCAATGTAAATATGTTTTTCTATATGTTTTCTGTATGTTAAAGAAAGCATCATTAGAAAACATAATGCTTTTGTGCAGTTCTCACACAAACAGAAAATGATTGAGCTGTGTGTGTGTTTGGGGAGAAGCCATACGTTATGTTATGAGTATAAGTTAACCCTATCACAGCAGCTTTTTTTAAAGCACTGTAGTTTTCAAGTGGTTTGATATTATGGAAATGACTTTTTCTGACATGAATCTATGTGGGACTGCCATCGGGGATCAGCTGTAAGGCTAACTTCCTCTTTGTTTTATGGATAGTTGTGACACAGAGAGTAGATTAGTGGTTAAGTGAGAAATGAGCTGAGGTTAAAGACCAGTGGATTTGGAGAAAGAGAAAAGAGACAGATAGAAAGAGAGAGAAAGAGGGAGAGACAGAAAGAGGGAGAGAGAGAGAGAGAGAGAGAGATGCGTGGGAGTGGCAGCAGCTCCCACACAGGCAGGAAAGTCACGATCAAACACTGAACAGCACTCGCTCCTCTGCTCAGACTGACATATAAACACGCCAGAAATGCAATCTCACTCTCACTGCATGTATGTGCTCCGAGTTCCTCACTCTAGCAACATCCACAAATGCACATCATCCACTTTAAGTGCCGTTCACCTTTGCAACAAATTCATCCCAATGCCAGTGGAGCTTAGGGTCTGTCAGCAAATTTTATTTTAATTCCTTATCCCCTGACTTGCCCCAAGTGTCACCCAACATGAAGCAGCTTCTTCATGACATCTATAGGTGCATAAGCTGCAGCGGCCTGATAACACTCCAAACCCACATACTGTACATGCTGCACAAGCATCCGTGCAAACACAGATGCACAGTGACATATGGACTTCGACACGTGAGCACATGCACGCGCTCGACCACAGACCAACAATCGCCACCAGGAAGGGAGGAATCACGGAAATGCATTACCGAGTAATTAACTGCTCGCCATTCAACTACAATTACAAGAAATGAATAGGCTTTTCTTGCTTTAAATTCTGATCACACACACACACACACACACACACACACACACACACACACACACCTACACACACACACACACACTCACATTATTCAGGGCTACTTTAAATCACTCAAGCTTTACGATGAAGGCACCCAACCTCACCCTTATCTAAACGCCCACTGCTGTATTGGTGAATCTTATGACAGTCTACCAAAATAATGATCCTATTCCACTGCCAAGTAAAGACCATAGATCATGGTGTGTGAAGTAATTCAGTTAGTCAGGCCTCTGATCGGTCCTCTGAGGGTGGTGTTGATGTAGTTCATTCTGTGACACTTAAACCTTTTATTTTAAACATTTAACGAGGCAAACAAAAACTAATCACTGGCAATTTTTTTTATCATGTTTTTATTCCTAACAATTAAAGTAAACACAATAAATGATCATTTTAGAAAATCTGTTTACCTCGTCATAATTAACTTATTATTAATACCAACACACTTAAGCAGGCCATTAGTGCAAAGACAGAATTTGTAGATTACTAACGGATTTAAATAGCATTAACAAATGAAAGAAGAAAGCTCCGCAGAGTCATCAGTGTAATACTCATCTCCACAGTGATGTTTAGATGTAAACAAAAGGTGATTATTTACTTTTAATAGATTCTTGGTTACATTCCTGAATCCAGAATTTTAAATAATCCAGAAGTTTCAATAAACAAGCGCCTAAACTCATCTGTCGTTCAAAGGGTGTCATGCTGTTAATCAGTTCATTGGATTAAGTGCTGCTTTTAGCTTTTCTTGAAGGAAAACACTTTAGTAACAGATTTTCATAATGCATAAGTCAAGATTAAGTGTTAACACTCTTAATAAAGATTAGACTGGAGTAGGGCAACTAAGTATCTTCTGTAATGATTGCTCACTTCATAAATCATTTAAAATGACACACAGAAAATGTCCTTCACAAGTTCTCAAAGCCAAAGGTGACATCTTCAGATAAGCTTGTTTCATCCAACCGGCCGTCCAATAACTAAAGATATTAAATGAAGAATTATATGACAAAAAAAAAGCATCAAATATTCACGTGCGAGAAGCTGGAGCCAGCAGGTTTCTCAAACTGTTTTCAGAACTGTTGCTACTTGAGCTCTAGGTGAAAACAAAAATGTGATAGTTGGAAGTTGAGTATGGTGGCTTCTCATCCTCTTCTCACATACAGTGGTACGGCAGCTTTGAACCAGGAAAGAATAACCGGTCTAGACTCTCAGGCTAGGCTGATTTTTTTTTACATCTATAGCCTCTCAGTATTATGTCTCTCTCTCTTTCTCTCTCTCTCCTTATACTCCAACTGGCTGTCAGTCTACACAGGAAGTCAGTCTTTGTGAGAAACTTTATGAGGAATGAATCCTGACAAAGGTTCTCTGGGTGGATGTGTACTCTGTGTGCGTGCTGATGAAAGCAGTCTGGCGAGATCGGTGCCGCGCTGTTCACAACAGACAGTACAGTACATGGTAGCATGTTCGCTCATTAGGCAGGATCGACTCTGTCTGTCAAGCCCCTGTGTTTAGGGGAGGGAAAGCATCCAGCCATATGTTTCTTGGGACTGCGTAGGATGATTGATGCCCTTATTGTACATCAGGTGTTAAAAATACCAATCACCCAAGGGTTTCTTTCTGTCTTTCTTCATTCTATTTATTTAATTTTTTTTCCCTTTTCTTTTCCACTTCCTGGAAGGAAGCGCGGGAAAGCCGGGAGGTTTGGCAGCTCTCCAGAAGCCAGTCGATCAACACACATCACATAACGGTGCCATTACCTTCCACTGCAGCCCACCGGAACATGTAAAGGACATGAGCAGCTGGAGCCAGATACCCTCTATAGCACCTGACGGGTGTGATGCTATCGTCTTGGCAGAATTAGGCCGCCTCGCAGAGCAATAATTACAACAAGAGATCTTAATCTCAAGCGTGAGAATGAAAGCAAAAGTGTGTGTGTGTGTGTGTGTGTGTGTGTGTGTGTGTGGGGGGCCCTCTCTCATTAAAAATTTGTCCGTCACATAGCCTCTCCGAAGTCACACCCCACCTACCAACGATCCCACCCCCTATTCTCAGCCCCTCAGAAGTCACCTTGACAGTGCCCTTCACGGCCCTCCATCACTAGACGGCTCGCGTGTGACAGTCTTGTTTATTCGCTGCTGAATCACTGAAAGCTGTTTAAAGATGCATCAAAACACATCATTTCTGTCTTTCATGAGGAAACAAAAATATTTTTTGGTATTACAGCGGACCTCGTTAATTATACTTTCCCTTCAATCTTAAGAGGGAAGAAAAACAGGAAGTAATCACATCAAAAAATAAAATAAAATCCAGCTAAAATTACAACAGTTGACTGGCACAACATTTTTTCAACAACATGGATCCATCTTAATCAAAACACACAAGATGATTCGCACTAGAATTATTTTGCTAATTACACACGTACCGTACAGACAAGAAACTCATGTGATTAAAATGACACATGGTTTCAACAAACATGAAAATCTCCAGTAAAAACAAGCCCTGTGCAGTGGAGGCTCAAGCTGCAGTGAAAGACGGGGGTAAAGGTTGGATGTAGCATCTTCATTTAGCTGGTGTCATGGAGTTTGCTGGACTCTAATGCACTTTTGTGAGCTCTCAACCTTCATTCATTCTCGGGCTAAACAACAAGCCTGAAAGTGGAGTAAGTTATAAAGAGGTGTGATCCTAATGGACGCTGGTGAACTGCATTGTTTTGGCAAATAAAAATTGGAGCCTTGCTCAGGAGTACAGAAACAGGAAGTGGAGATACTCTCTTTCCAGTTCGCGCTCCACACTTTACCTCCCTCTCTCCCGTCCTCCGTCTCTCTGTGGAACGGTGCTCTGCCACTTTGGATGTGTCATGGGCAATAAGGATGAAAAATTGAACTGCTCTTTGGGTCCCCAGTTGGCATGCCGGCTTCGTCCTCCACCTTCACAAGCCTGGAGGAGCCCGAGCTACGACGCTCACAAAACAAAATGGGATTTAACAAGGCCAGAATCACTCACAATGCCTCAGTAAATAGCCACTGAACCCTGCCTGAACCAGCGTCGGCGGTTGAATACGGACTTTAACATAGAAGTGTGGAGTGAGAGGATGCCGTTTGACAGCACAGGGAGGATTGCAGAGGTTTAAAGCCATGATAAAATACAAGCCAAGCAACCAGGTTGTATCAAAACTAATATGCCAGCGTCAGCATGGATGAAGTCTCTGCTCCGCCACAGTGGAAAATATGATCTCTAGTAACTCTAATCTCTGTCAATGCACCGTTTCAGCTAAAGCCAAACCTAATGCTTTTTTCTTTTTTTTTCTTTATTGGATTTCCGCTTTTTGAGTCAGACTCTTGAGGATGATCGGTGACATGTAAAGTCTGCGATTTCTTTTACATTGTAAATACACCAAATGTAGCAGAATATGAATGCTGAGCGTTGCACAGTAACTTCAAAGTAAAGTACATCACACGGTCGGTTGTCGATCCAGTAAACTTTGGTTGGTATCGATCACAATTATCGCTCTACAAACTTCTGTTGTTTAAATTAATAAAACTGTAATTAAATATTAACAATCCTGTTACAATTTAGTCACTTTAACTGAATTTCAGGTCTACTATTATCTTTGTCTATTTCATTTCATTTCAATTATTTTGTTCTGTCTAACTTGTTTTTATCCTGGTTTTTATTTCTTGTTGTTTTTTAATGTCATTTTCATTCATTTCTTGTTCTGTGTAAAGCACTTTGAATTACCTCAGTGTTTGAAATGTGTTTTATTAATAAGGCTTTGTTCTGTTGTAATGCATAAAACAGAAAAGTGCTAATTGCACTGAGCATTAATGTGATCATTTCACGCAGGATTTTTCATCCACATTTTCCAAATTGTCATATGCTGTACACTGTTACCAGAGGAATTCCCATTAATATCGTTGATGTTAATTTTAGCCACATTACCCAGCCCTTGCATTTTGGGATTTTAGATTGGGAAGAATTATTTCTATCACAGATAAAGCCAAGTAGATATATTCAAATGTCTGTCTACTGTCATGAAAGGAAACTAGAGAATATGCACATCTCAGAATCAGATTAATGATCTGTCAGTCGGCAAATCAGTTAAATGACTAATATTACAGCTCTACGAAAATACATTTACACTCATATCAGCTTTGAAGTCACAGCACAAGTATAATAGACAGGATTCATGTAATTTAAGGCATCTAGGATGGCTTCTAGTACGACTTAAGGTTTGATTGCTACTGGCCTTTTTCATTTGCTTGGACTCTTAATTGGCTATAATTTAGTACAACGTGTTATATGATGATGAATACGATTTTAATTTAGAGAAAAGTTTCACTGTTACTAACAAATCAAACATTAATACGACCAGTTACATTTCTATTGGCCGTAAAAGCAGCATTAAGAGAAGTTCCAACTAGGACTTTAACACATTTCCATATCAATATTCATGTGGGCATGTGTTGATATGAAACAACAAAGTCCCAAGTCTCATTCTGTACTTAGTATTCAGCATGAGAAAGAGTTACCAGCAGATTCCCAGACAACACATGATTCATCCCGTTTTTCTTCTTCTCCTCCTGATAACGTAGCTGGTACGATGACAGGTGGATGTACTGTATAGTCGGGCTTGTGATGCTATTCCCCTCTGAGATAAGGTAAAATCTACATGACATTATTCAGACCATATGTCCTGTACCCATAAGCAATGTATTGTCACAGCGTGAAGACGAGCGGATGGCTGCGCTTGCCGGGGAAACAAACTGCACGACTGACAGCTCGGCGGTTTTTCCGGACCCTGCATCTACACAGTGGGTGCATCCATAAATTGGTCCTCCAAGCAGTGTCCTCCAGGGTTAACGCAGACTTGCACATTTTTTATTCATATTTTCACAGTGTCAGCTTCCCTGTGAGTTTGTAGTACACTTTGGGTTTGAGCTGAGTATGTTCCAATAAAATAAGCTTTAATTAAACCAGTAAATATGCAGCTAAGCAGCTTCAGTAATTCCACACAGAGTAAATAACTCTTTTTCGAACATATGCTGTTCCATTTTCATCCAAGTAGAAAAGTTAGGACACATCATCTCCCATAATCATCTACCATCTGTAAAATATATCCTGATAATATATAATATTCTAATGAACCCAGAAAGCTGCCATTTTAATCATGTTCTATTTAGAAGTGTACCCAGCAAGATGTAGGATGGTAAGGCTGTTTATAGCAAACATGCTAAGGGTTTAAATGAGGTTTAAATGAAACTTCACTGACATCCATGGAGAAAACCAGCAGGTTACATCAAGAAATTGGAGAAAACTTCAAAGGAAAATAAAGAAATAAATATGGACATAAGATAACAAAATCCTAAAACACTGGTACGGATTGGACCCCTGAGATTTGGAAACTCTGTAGTAGAAAAAAAAGAAAAGGAAACCCTGCATTTGTTCTGCTGTCGGCCACTTGACGCTGACCCTGCCACTGCAGACCACAGGCACTACAGTGAAAACAGATGTCTGCTGCTCTGTGTTTCCATTGGTAAAAGGAAGAGAGACTCACCTTTAACTCAACAACGCCTGCCGCGGTGTCTCTTTAAATGCTACCTCCTCGCTCACCGGCAGACGCTCCGATCTAGAGGAGATGAAAACGAAAAAAAAAAAAGAAGACCATGTCTGCATGAATGAATGAGAAACTGTCTGTCGTGTAATTCTTTGTTTGGTATAATGGTAACTAGCTGGTTATAACTTGACAGATTAAAGTAGACAAAGGGTTGTTGGTGAGATGTGTTGTACTGTAAATCCATTTGAAGATCTTTCTGCACTAAAACTATTCTGAAAGAAATGAACAGCAGGTGCACAAGACAAAGACACCAAACCTGCTTTGCAACTGAAATCTCCAAATAATCAACGTGCACAATGGGCTCTAACAACTGTATCCAAAGACTAGATGCAGATAAACAAGCCTACGTCTTCTGCACCTGTTGATTGTTCCATCGGCTCAGTAATCTGCACCTATCAGCTGTGGGGTGGCAAGGTCTCCGTTATCGATGAACTGTTTTCATAGACAATTGGCTGTAGTCAGGGGCCCAGTACTGAGAGCAGCTGGGGATCTAGTCCAGACAGATGCTGAGAGGTGTGGGAAGATTTCCAGGGCAGTACATTTCTCTCACAAGGCTAATAATGTTCTGCAAAGCATAATTGCTTTTAGTGCTGGACCGAATAGTCTATAATTCATCAAAAGCTAGTTGATTGACAGCTTCTTAAATGTGAGCATTTGAAGAAGTTTCTGTTTTATGGTGTTGAAAACTGTGAGCTTTGGGTTGTTGGATGGACAAAATAAGCAATGCAATGTGATTTAAATACTCAAGAATTCAATGATGTATCCAAAAATGATAGATTAAGTGATAAAGTAAATAAGTATGAGTTGTAATAACACTTTATCTTGGGTAAGATCCAAATCAAAATCTGAAGTGCTAAACATGGCTAACACAACAGAAGAGACACAGAAGAGATACAGTTATGTTGTGAATGAAAACACAAATCTGTTTTTTCTTTAAAACTAATTTAGGCTTTAGGCCCTTTGATCCGCTTTGGTTTTACACTCCAGTCTCAATTGAAGCTTGACATTTAAATAAACTACAGCACTGTACACTGTAACTCATCCATTAGTTTGCCTACAGCGTTGATAGTTTGACCTGGAGAAATGGAAAACGTTGATCCTCTGGGGAGCATGAAAGTGTTCAGTAAATAGACTTCTTGTGTATACACAGAAATTTGGGCATGACGGTGGCGTAAGAAAGGTCAGTGGGTCCTCAGAATCAATATGAATCACCCTTTGTGGACTGGAAATGTGCCCATTGGTTTTCAGGATATATTTTCATGGATGTGTCTGTCAATGGTGAATTATGAATGAGAGGTCAGGAGGCTACCAAAGTCAGTATGAATCATCCTATCGAGACTGTGAATACCCACAACAAATTTAATATAAATTCGGCCACTGGTTTGTGAGATATTTTGTTGGAAAGGATGTTGCAAGATAAAAGGTCAAGCAGCTTCCCAAAATTATTATGATTCATCCTCTAGGGACCATGAATACTCATCCAGCTGAACGAATGTCAAGACAATCTAACCATTGGTATAACTCCACCAACGTCCCTGTCCTAAGGCTCAATCACCACTTTGTTCTGTATCTGTGTGAATGTGCTACGAGTGATTCTGATTGCCATTCATTCTGAAAAGTGTATTTATCGTCCGACTGATGCACAGATTAAACGCTGTTACCCCTTACTTGGCAGGAGCAAAAAGGAAAAGTATTTCCAGAGAGCGCATTCATTCACATTTCAATGAAACTGTCATGTCTTATCAGAAAAACTGAATGAAAAGTGAAAAGGCAAATAAATTCCACTTTACACAGCTCTGCGTCACTCAATTTCAGTTACAAACCCACGAGAACCTTTACTGCTTGTGTTTGTGGGTGTTAACATGTACACAGCCCCTCTTCATTTTTCCTAATAGCATCATATATTAGCTGTATCCTGGGTTCATACTGGGGACTGAAGGGCTGCTTGCACCGCATTCACACGTTTTCCAGCTGTTCTCACATGTATGTGAGATGTGTCGCACACAGAGAGTTCAGGCTGTGGTGACAACGAGTCCCGTTACAATCTTGTGCACAAATCGACGACGCGTCACCGCTTGAAATGCGCCGCTAAATATGCATGCATAACAAATAGCATGGTCGGAACACAGTGAGCATGTCATCGTGATATCGGTCACTAGCGGCTGAGTGTTTGCCTTTGTGACTTTCAGCAGCCATCTGCACAAGTTCCTGTTTCCTGCTGTGTTTTCACATTTGCTCCTCCAATCCTTCTGCTCATTGATTCTGACCATAAAATACTGGGACTCACAATAACAATTCTTCTTCTAAATACCTCTCTGGTTGGAGGTATTAGTCCACCTCACTGTTGCTCTCTTATATTTCCCTGGATACATGAGACTATAACTCTCTGCAAAGAATTCAAAGACCCAGATTTATAAAGAATGCACAAATAGTACATTTGGTGACACCTGTCACTGATTCATACCTGCTCAACTGGACATTTAGTCATTAAGGGGCAAGTAAGGACGTGTCAGGATTCATAATGTATAATATCCTCCAATAACGATTTAGATACCTTTGAACAACAATAATACAAAAGTACAAAAACATCAAAACCACTGGTGAGAAAAGATCGAGTCTGACCAAACGTACAGAATGTAGAATGATAATGTGTCTTACTGGTTAGATGTAGCAGCAGAGATAAGGTTTTTATTCTAGTGTTATTTATTTGGGAAACTTACCAACTGGGCTGAAAAAAGCACGACAGATATTTATTACACTCACTACTAACAGTGAGTAAAAAAGCAATAAGCAGGAAGTGGCAGAGCAAAGAGTCAGTAGCAATCCCTGAATGGATAGAAATAGTTCAGAAATTTATGTTATGGAACGACTCTGAAATGATTTCTTTACTGCGCATTATTTGTTTTCTTTCGCTCTCTGGTAGAGCTGGCAGAATGGACTTTAGGTTATAACTGAGTGGAAGCTCCGACCTTTCACAAAGGTTTTCTAGCTTTGTGTGAGTTAGAGTCACGGATCATAAACTCCTCTATGATCTTAAAGGACAATCGTGGACAGAAAATACCTACTGACTTTGATACTGCACTGTAACCCTTTTCTTTTCTTGTCTTTTAAGTATTTTACATTAACCATGATGTTTTCTTTTAGTCGATAGTAGATATTCCACCCAGCTGGCTTCTATCATTAACTCACTTTAAGTAGACTATAAGAATAGAATCTCAAGCAGAGACTAATTTAAAAGATGAAATCCCTGTGAGGAATATGGACCCCAGTCAGATGTTGGCCAATTTCTGAGGCTGCAATCATGCAACCACATCCCATTCCCCAACCCTACCTATCGGTATCACTGGCAGAAATGACATTCATTTCTCCCACAGCAACCCCAGATATGGCAACATAACATACAGCACAATCTCCATGCTCAACAACCTGTGCAGTAGCTTATGTAACGACATGATGAGGAGGGAAAGGACGCAATCTTTAGATCTGAGTGTAGACGGAGAACCGGTCGAGGGGGGGGTGGGTGACACTCGACAGGAGAGATATTACCACCGTAATCTATACTGAGAGGGTGAGCTGTAGAGCAAGCTGACCTTGAAGAGTTTAACCTGCCAATCAAAAGAGTGTTTCTCCTCTCTGACAGGCAGCGAGGCAGAAAGCAAAGCCCCAGATATGTCAGCTGGGTCCAGATGTATAAATGATGTGGAGACCACAAAAAGAATATGTGCACCACTTTCCACACTTGAACTTGGCTGCAATTTAAAAAACGGCAGAATGTGCTTTGTGTTATGTGGATTTTCATGCATGTTTTACAGCAGACTATAGTTTGAAGGCGATGGCTGTGACGCTAAACCTCATGAGCGGGCACTAGTGGTGGTAAAACGCAGCTCCCTCATTCATTTGGATGGAGCCAGTCTGCCAACACATGGAGGGGTGGTGTTGGGTCAAAACAGCGCAGGGTCGTTGCGCAAAAAAAGTTGAACCACGATCAACTTTTGCTGCAATGCAGCACAATCCAGCAAGGTGCTACGTTAAAACCAATCACATACATGCAGAAGCACATTCCTAGCGGATTGCTACGTAACACCACATTTCCTCTGTTACCTCTCGAGCGTCACTACAAAAGTTAAAGTAGTTGCCGCCACTGTGCAGCGTTTTGGCATCTGATAAGCTTCTAAACGCATTAATCAAACTGGACTTCCTGGATCATATTTCATGCCTCACTGGTATCTTAAACAACACCACCAACACAGCTAGTGTGGCTAAAAAACAGCAGCAACTGCCTTGAAATGCAGGGGTACTTAAAAATAATGAGCTGCACGGCTTATCCATTTACCAGCCGTGTAAGAAAATGATACTATGAACCATCATTAAGGCTAAGAGACATCTCTCCTTCCCCTCTCAGTTTGGCTTATTTTGAATATTTTGTGTCTAAAGCAATTTTTTCCATTTCTTCCTGCCAAACGAATATAATTAAAGCGTATATTGCTTAATAATTAATATATTTCTGTGCTGTGAAGGCAAAACACAAGATGCATTTGATAATATAGAAGACTTTAATCTTACCCATGATTAGAAACCTGCAGCCTTATTAGCTTCTAGCCTAAGGCTGCATTGTTAACAGCCAGAGAGGAACCTTCCCTCTTTGAAAGTCAATGTACAGAATCTTACACAACAGATAATGTTAAAGCCTGAAAATCATTGAGGCCAAGAACATAAAACAGATTTCACATTAGAAAATCTATTTGTGAATGAATGAAGAGGGTATTGTTGGATCCTTTGTGCTTCAGCATACCATCCATGTGTCTCCAAACACAAAATGCCATTGAAGTGCTTGGCAACTGTTTCCCAGCATGCCCCGCAACAACCGTGCTCCACTGTACAGTACATCTACATAAGGCAAATCTCTATGCGCAAAGGTCTCCATCAGGCTGACCATCTGCTCAGGGGAAGATGCAGTGAAGATATCTAAAGCTGAAATTTCAAAGCCAGTGTACAGTAGGTCTGTAGATATCTACATTGCTTCATGTAACTGCTTTTTTTTGCTGCGTCTGCCTCCTCCATTACATTTAAATAGTAAAAAAAATTAAATTCAATAGTTGATTTAACTTCCAAAAGAGCTGACTGGATTCAGCAGGTGAGGAATATTATGTTATATATAATGTTGTGACATGAGATGTCTGACTCTCGTGTGATTTCATGACACTACACGACGTTGTTCCATTTCTACTCATTCCTTGACATCTTCCTCCGTAAGCGCTCCTCCACCCTTTGCCGTCACCCAGAAGAGTTGTTCTGTTGCCCATAATGAAGTTTTATTCAACACTGCACTCGGTTTGCTGAAACTACTGAATGATAATGAACTATTAATGTTACGGGGTGCAGAGACTGACACTCGACGGTGGAGCGAATAGGAAAAAGAAAAAAAATCCAGACACCCAGAAGAGAGAGAGAATGTGACTTGTGTTTTATCATTTTTGCAGTTCTACTTTTTCAAGGAAAACTCACTCAGTATTCCAATGTGACTCTTACCCCCTATCTACCATCACTACACCCCGCCTCCCACCAAAGAGCTTGAGTCAAGTCGTGGATGCTGCACCTTGGTAAGATGCAGAGTCTTGTAGGGATTAGTGGATGAGTTATTCTGTTGTGACACAACTGCAATCCTCTCCCTCTGCTTTTGATGGCCGCTCACTGGGAGAGTAATTATGAACCCCAGAGATCACTTTGAATAGTGAACTCCCCTCGTGCGGAAGCAAAAAGGCCGCTCTATATTTTAACAACAGAGCTGTCAGAGCCTGAACCTTAGTCCTCTTTGACAGAAGATGTGAAAACTATTTAGTTTTTATTATATCAGTTCATGCAGTTTGACTTGTGCCTCCCACAGTTTCTGTGATGCAGCTTTCGCGGGGCCACCCTTCACCTTCCAGTGACGTCACGCAGATTTGTGTGAACACATGCCAAGCTGCGAGGCCATCTCCAGCCACGTTTCCTTTCAAGACATGAAAACAGGGATCACAATATCTCCAGCGTGGGCCTTTATCCCTGTGGCAGTGTGCTGTCCCGCGCAGACGCTGCCCTCTGAGCAAACAAGATTACCTTGATGAACAGAGGCAGGCTTGTTTACTCCCTGTGTCAAGGTACTTTGGGGGTGACTCACCGACAGTAAGGAGAGGAAACTTTAGAAATGCGACGTAGCTCTTTCTAAAGAAGACTGATTCAGAGTTTAAACCGGGTTCACGAAAAACCGCTGCTTCTCAGGTCACTGTAGGGTGACGGCCAATTATGAGTTCTCATGAACTTTTGTTCTTTTTTTGGTCTCATTTGTCATCTTATCTGTGTTTATTAATTTCTTCATAGCTCCGCCCTAAAATGACCTGCTACGATTCTGCACAGCAAAAGAGTTTCAGTGGGTTTCAGCAGTCTGTATCTCTGTGGTGAACCCTGTCTCTTACACATTATCTTCTAATTACATAGCAGTCGTGTAGGAAATGAAATTGCCAACATAACTAATTATGATTACTTCCAAAAAAGTCTTTCCAATGAAGGTAGTGTCATGTTCTTATACTGCAGTGAACTGGGCATATAAAGCTCATGACTAACTTCAAAGAACAAGGCTTGTATTATTGTAGTTTCAAACAAATATCCAAACAGTATTTTTCCTTAACCTGCCTGTGGCACTCAGCCTCGTGCCCATTGGTTCCTACTGAATGTAAACCTCTGCTCAGTCATTCATTAAAACACCTGGGTGTTTTTCAAATATTACTGAAACAGGAGGGAATTGTGCTTTTGTCGGGGGCCATTTCCAGTCATGGATTAATACATACTCAGTTGTCTATAGTGAGTAATCACAGCAGAAAGATGCTGTATGTATTTAGGATTGTTTAAAACAAACTACAGCTCCAGGGTTCTTGATAATGAGGAAACATGGCACCCAGTACAACAGTGTTTCTCACTGATGCGTTTTTAATAGTATTTGGAAAACAATCCAGTTCTCTGGCACAGAGTAATAAGCTATTAGGCTTTGGCTACACAAGCAATACTTGTTTATAGCACAAAGTCACTTAGTTTAGTTCTTTGTGGAATTTGTGCAACAACAACAAAAAAGTGTTGAGATATGTTGCCAATGGACGCTACATGCATCATTATCTTGATAAACATTAGTTGTACTATATATGGATGTAAAATCTTCTTTCTTTCTTTTATTCATGCACATATATATGTACTTCCACAAATGGCGGTCAACAAAGGGCTGATGGAGTCTTCCAAACAGACAATAAATGTTTTATGGTTAGTTATGGACATTTTTTTAAAAGTCAAAGGTTTGAGTCTGTTGGTGCAGCAACAATACAAACCACAAACCGGTGAGTATTCCCATGTGGTGGATACATGCTGCTATACAGGCCAATGCTTGGCCAAGCAATGTTTGTTGTGTCACTAAGTCTGTACCACTCACTCTATATAAACATTGTTCATGGACTAGACCAGTTTGGGTCACACATGATCATGATGGATGTCGACATGTGTCCGGTCTGCTGTGCGGTTGCCGGAGCAGGAGAGATAGCTGTGCGCTTGGTTGGCAGACCGCCATTTGAGAGCTGGCCTCCATCTTGACTAAGGATGGCTGATTCCTATCTCATTCTCTGTAATTCCCCACACTGGTTTATCCATCTACCGGAGGCAATGCTCTTATAACTACCTGTGGTAAGATGATTGTTATTCTTACACATGCCTGAAGCATGAGGGAAGGTGGGTATAGCATAAAGAGAATGGAGATGGATATGGAGATATGGGATAAACAAAACTTGTAACACTTCACTCAAGATATTCAGCGCCTTTACAAGAATACAGATGAACTATGACACATCAGGGTATTTATGACATGCCCGTATTAAAGAAAACAAAACAACGATGACCCATAAAAAGCCATTCATTGCCTCAGCAATATCGTCATTTCGTATGCAGCTCACTGCACAACCTGGAGGGGAGAGCACATCATTTACAGGAAATAAAAAATCATCACAATTCTGGTCCGCTGTTTGTACAAATCTACAAATTCTGCAAAAAGTAAATAATTCAAAAAGAAGTCCTTGCAAATCATCAAACATGGTATACAAACAGGATAAGATTTATAGATGAACTCATAGCCAAACACTGCAATTTCAGTGTTTCCTGTATGATTTTTTTAAGCAGCGGGGGATGCATGAAGGAATCTCCACTTCCTGTATCCTTCATTTGATATTGAAAGATCTCTGCAAAGTCGTGTAATCGCGACTTTGTGACATTTCATAAGATTCTGAAGCAGCAGTGGCAATAATACAGAGGAAGCAATCTCATTTATTTTGTGCTTTTCATACAGTTTGTTCATGCTCTTATTCAGTATTAGTATTAGTATTCAGTATTTTACATTTAAATAGCATGACAGGTAACACTTTCCTGACTTCATGTGCACTGTACATAATGTCCAAACAACCTTGTATTATAAGTGTAGTTCCTCACTCAGCTACAGTAAATGTCAGAATGACTAAGTGATGTCTGAGAGATCATGAATTCTACTCTTCTCATGTTCATCACAGCAGAGTGTAAATCATAAAGCCGGAGCAGGTGTGTCTGCTCTCTGTGGAGCACTGTAGAGTATGAACCGCATTCATGTTTACCTGCTACAAGGGCCAGGCAAACTAAACTAGGCCAGAGGGGGGTCGTCTCCATGGTGACAGCAGCAAAAGAACCAGATGAATTTGTGTGATGCCTGCTTCTAGAAGTGTTTTTTTTTTTCTTTTTCTTTTTGTGGAGTATTATGGGAAAATAAACAGTTGACTCCAGTTGCTGATTCATAAAACCTGCTGTCGATCCTCACTGCTTCCTTTTCTGAAGGGTAGCAATCTTTGCCATGTTTGGAACAACAACCTTCAGAGCAGGAAAAAAAAGAAAAGCACACTATCATTAGAGCATCTGTGTCCGTATTTAAAATGTATCCCCAGATGGGTAGTTATTACCTTCACAGAGTGTAAGTTTTCTGCACTTAAAATCATAACTCTGCAATGTCATATCACATAGAGAAAATCTGCAACTGCATGACCTTCTTTATAAGTGACAATGAGCTTAGTATTAAGACCGGGAGTATTTTAGTTGAGGAACTAAAGGTCACAAAGCGTTTCTCCTCATGAATATCTCAAAGCTCATGTTTCATATCAATGGAAAGTAAATGCTCCAAAAGTTAAAAGAGGTGCCTTTGGACTCAATTCATGTATTCATCCGTGACATCTTTTTTAATATAACCGATGCACTGAGGCCACAAAATGAAGCCTTATGCATTAGCATTACAAAAAAATAAAAAAAATTGCCACAGCACTGTCTTTAATGCAACTCTCCAGCTTGGGCTTTCCAGTAGAAGATCAAAGCTGGTCTAAGCCTGTAAAAAGCTTGATTTTTGGGGCAAAGGGGTTCATTGACTGCAGCTCCTCTCCCCTGCCTTTGAGGGTCCAACCGGGCTTTCATTTACTCCTGCTGCCTCACTGCTATTACCAAGAGTAGAGTAGATGCCCTGAAAGACGCCTGCGGCTTTTTCATCTTTAAGTGCAAGGGGACGTGGTGTGCTTGGATACTACTACTACAAAAAAAGAAATCTGTAAATGCTGTAATTTTCTTCATATTACAGTATGATTTAGAAAGATGTGGTTATCTTGGTGGTGCAAAGAAAACACAACAAGAAAGTTTAGGGATCTGCAGAGAGGGCCAGACTGCAGTGTCAAGTTGACCCCAATTATGGTGTATGTGTGATTTTGTTTCTCCATGATTGAGAATCTTTCAGGCTTTCATGTTCACTGGGTTGATGAGAGTTAAATGTGTTTTTGATTATCCACTGTCTTCATGGTTGAACATTAATCCTTGTGTTGCTGAAAACTTTCATTTCCATTTTGTGCTTCACCTCTACAGTCCATTTCTGTTTGAGGATTAATCTGACGTCTTAACAACTTCGATATGATGATATTTCAGCTTTACTCTGGCAAGATTCCTCAGCTTATCCGTCTAACAAAGCAGCTTGTGAGCACAGCTTTTATTCTTGGAGGTGTGAAAAACCTGACGTAGTTTTCATAAATAACAGCACAGTCTTCGGAGGCATTTTGTTACCTAGCAACTCGACTGCAAACGTACTTTGACACAGTGCTAATGGTGAAGTTACACATAAACTAAACTGAATTTGTAACGTAGTCCAAACAGACACTGCATGGAGGATAAGAAAGACTTAATCTGCCTCATGCTTTCATGGGAACAACTGCGTCAGTTCAGCTTGTTGCCATCCTTCAAACATAGGAGAGAGGAATTAAAGATCCTCTGTGAAGTGAGGGGGGGGGGGGGGGGGGGGGGGGGGGGGGGTTGTTGTTGATGAAGCCACGCAGGCAGAAGGTTCACCGGTGTTTGAACATGACAAACAGACAGGCAGAATTATACTCCCATGTTCAATTTGCAGCCGACTGTGAGCCAGCGCAGCATTAAACAAGCATCTGGGTGTTTTGGCTCGGGCTGCCGTTGGCTAGGCGGAGAAATCCCTTTTTCTTTGCGTGGCTCTGCAAAGAGATGCAAACCACATCTGAGACCACCTCATAAACTTCCCTCCTCTTTTGTTGAGTAAAACCTCATTAGCTGAATCGATTTTGCTTAATGGTTTTGTAATGGTTTGCTATCATTAAAGTGTTTGTTGCTGAATTTTAAAGAAACATACATGCATGGAATAATTGAGACTTCATGATAATCACTTGTGTTCTTGCGCTTTACAGGCTACAATGATGTTGAGCTTACGTTTGTTTCGACGCCTAATCTACTGTTTCCCATGAAAATATTCATGTAAAAGCAAAATAGGAACAAAGGAATCTCAGATCCAAGGCAACAAAAGTGAAGAAGAAAGCACAACCATTTGGCCTGAACCAAATGGGGGAGTCACAAAATAAATCTGAAGTCTCACGAGATGATTAACAGGAGGGACAAGCAGAGGAAACCCACATTTCTTTTGTTGTTGTTTTTTGTTTTCGAATTATTGACTACTTTGGTAACACTATATTCATTTACATGAACTAATAATACAAATGATTTCCTGATACTCTCTCTATGTCATTAGTTTGTAATTTGGTAGTAAGTCCAAAGTTAGTTGTAAAAGTTTTTATAGAGGAAGAGGAGGTTTCATTAATCTGAAAATGATTCATGATTCACTGGACATCATACTTCATTGAATTTTATGCTTGATTGCAGAGTAAGGTTTCTGTTGTTCAGCTGACCTGCTGGGATCTGACTCAAGGACGTGTTAGCTTTGCATTTAACTGCACTTAAAGAAATGGAAGTCGCACAATTGCACTGCTATCTCCATTTTTTTACCTGTTAGTGCCAAATTGCATCGGCTCTTTCCAGGAAACTTTCCTGGAAAATTGTTAAGAATGAATGGATGCATAAAGTAGAGAGCTACCAATAATTTGAAAAATCTGTGTCTCTAAAAGTGTTCTGATGAAACTATCTGAGAAGGAAAAATTACTCTTTGCTACAACTCGAATAGACATGTGAAACCTGTACTAAGGAGCCAGGAGTAGACAAAGCTTTGGTTTAAGGAAGGGTCACAAGTTAAAAAGGTTGGAAACCACTTAACTGGCATGAGACGCTGAAGAAACATTCAAAAACCAGAAGCTTTCAACCATGCAAAAAAGTAATACACCAAATTAATAACACATTGTTATACCGCAAGAAAAGAAGCTTGACAGGAACAAGGATGCAAACACCTGGGCAGAGCTAATTATGGAGGTGTATCCCATATAATAAGTAGAATGTCAAGACATGGAGACACAGAGAATAAAAGAAAATTACAGTCAAAGCACAAATCCATGTCTGAGGCTGACATGCTGCTAACAATGATTTCCCCGAGTCTTACTAATCCATTTTGGAGAATTTGGCCACGAGCTCTCATATGCAAAGTCACGAGCTGAACAGGCATCATCAGTGTGATTGAGTTCACCCCTGTGATCTGTTTAAATATTTCCCTGCCAGATTAAGTTTGCTAAACACACAATTCAGCGCAATTACGTTAGCCTTGGCGCGTGTCATTATGGCGTTGAGGAAGAAAGACGGGCATGGGGGCCGCAGTGATGAGGAGAGGCAACTAAATTGCTCCCGAGTCGGCCTATCAATCCATTAGCGCTCCAATTCAGAGCAGCCTGCAGGCCAGAGGCAAGAAGGCCAAATGTCTGCTTTGCTTAAACTCTGGATGCTTCTTCAGAGGAAAACTACAAGAACCTGAATTTCAAAGTCAGACTGAGAGAAAAAGAAACAGGCAGATAAAGAGATAATTAAAACAAGAATATCACTGATATTCATCTGAGAAAAACAATATCCATTTGTCTTCGGACAGTTTAGCCTGCATTAGTGTAGAAATGATAAGAGTTTAGCTCACACTCTAATCTGAGAAGTCAAACATAAGCTTCTTATTTTATTAGGTGAAGAAGAAGGGAAACTATCATATTTAAAAACAGAAACTGTTCCCAAATCCCCAACAGAATCACTGAATCAATTTATTCTCTGCTGCGGCACATTGACGTGATCACAACACAGATTAACAGGTGGAACTAACACATCACTACTGTTTGCTGCTCTGGGCAACAGTCGTGAGTGGGAGAAGTCTGAGTAAACTTTCCAAGAAAACACGACCAACATCTGAAAGCTAAAACTCAGAGTTGCGTTTCAATTTAAAGATAAGAGAACGTGGCGAGATTAAAAGTGTCTCCAGTTCTACGAATGGTGACATTTCGGCTCGATACTTAGTTTTGACTGAGGGCCCGGAGTCTATTTATCAGCCTGCTATCTGTCTAGATTTGCTAGAAAAATGTTTGTAGGTTAATGAAAGAGTCCAGACTCTCATAGAGTTCAGTATTGTACCTCAAAGAAGAAGATGAAGAAGAATGTGGAGACCAGATAGTGTTTAAGAGCGTCATTTGTGCTCATGTGCCAACTCTGTTTGTTCTCCAGGAAGTAAGAGTGGCCTTCTACTACTTTCTGAATATTTACCAAGGCATAGCTTAATCCCTGAGTGGAAAAAAAAAAAAAACCACCCACACTCCCTAAGGACTGGAAAGAGGGATTAAACCCACACCTTCATACACCCACACCCGCCCACTCAAACACTATTACATTTTCCCAAACCCAGATGTTTTAGCTTCCCTGTGGTGCTACACAAAACCAATGTTGCTTAGTAAATTGACTCGGTTTGGAGGTGCCTTGGGCTCAAGCATCCCGATGACTCACCAGAAACTGATCTAAGAGCAGTTTGAGAAGCTTTCCCGCCCCAGATATTTCACATAGTGGAGGAACAGATTAGTAAGCAGCAGCTTTGATCCTGTTAATATGATGCCTACCATCTTTTCTGACACCTTTGGTACATGAGGCGATTTGCCTCTTTCTGCCAGCAAACAGTAGCGTGGGTTGGGACTGTGGATCTGTCTGTCTCTTTAATACAGTGTCTTTTTTTTCTCCTCACCAGCTCTCTGGCTCTCAGTTATCAAATTACAAGACCAGGCATAAACCCAGTATATGGCTGAACTGTGTTGCCTTTAATTAGCGATGCAGCAATACACCATTATTAACAATAACTGTGATATTTAAAAAAAAATACAATATTGATATCATGAAACAGTTTGAGCTGAATCATTTTGAAAGAGTAAAAGCCAATGGGAAAAGTCCCAACACTCGGCCAACCCATGGTGTAACTTTATCGGTCACTAAACTCCATCACTCACTCGGTCAGTCACGGACGTTCACAGCAAAATATGTTATTTTTAGTGTATGTTCAGTGTCTTTTTGGAGCACAGAGAAAGCAGCCACATCAACAGTTTGTTTTCTTTACTCTGAGCCACAGCAGGAGACTTTACTTGGTTGCACTTTTGTGTTTGGACAGAATTTTGTCATCTCACCATGTTTGCTTTGTGTGGACCCACTGAGTTTTCCTCACAACACAAGAGAAGGCTGGGTATCAGATGAGGACAAATGTGTCTTTACACCCCAAAAAAGACATGCATTTTGAGATTCTTTTCTGTAGTTGCTCCAGATTATTTTGTTGCTACTCATGGAGTGTTATTTAAACTGCACGGTCTTGCAATCATTTGTGCCATTTTCAGTGCTGTGTTCTGATTTCATTTGCACAGAGAGGACGACCCTGTGACTTCTAAAACAAAAGGCAAACACTGTGGTGATTTTATATGATTATCTGATGTTTTGTCATTTTAAAAGTAAAATAATGAAAAATAAAATGAACACTTAGAAATATTTTTTGGAAAATATAATCATAGGTAAACTTTGCTTCCTGTAACTTAAACCCTCAATGAGTGCATACATGCTCAAGCCTGGAAATGTGCGGAAATGTGTTAGAAACTGCGTAAAACTGAATGAGTGATTTTTTGTTAGGATCAAGACCTGCGCACAATAACAATCATGGGTGCATGTACCAGGTTCTTTTCAAATAGTGCAGCTGTTCTTTAGAAAACTGCAAATGTTTTCTAAAGAACTCTCTAAAAATATTAGGAAACCCTTTAAAAAATCCCTGGAACCTCACCAAAACTAATCACTTGTTCCCTGGCTCACTGCCTGACTCTCCACTCAACTTCACTGAAAATCTGTGCAGTTTTTGTGATACACACAGGTGGGCTCAAAAATATAACCACTTTGGTAGAGGTAGCAAGGACTGTTTGTGTCTTCAGTGTACTGTATTTACTATGATGATAGTAATTAAGCCTAACTGTGAGTTAGTAAGCCGTCTTAGACCTGTATCAACTATGAGATGCATGGACGCCAGGAAGCAAAGGAAAGCAAAGAAAAAACTTGCTTTCAATCTAACACACACCAAGAGTTGGTGGTGTCTTTTCACACAGTTGCGTCTTCACATTCGGCAATGTGTTCCCTTTGTGTTACCTTTGGTCACTGGTTTAGTATCGACTTCACTGAAGACAACATTGTTTTTAATTATAAACGTTGACTTACATTAGATGAACGGTCTGGAGACACTTGACTGAAAAAAAGGTAGTAAAGGGGACAGTTCATGAACGGCCACATTCTGTTAAGTGTTCATCAAATTAACCAACATGAGCAAGATTAAGTTGGTGAGAGTTTTCGATTAATTGCCCGGTGCTAGGAGAGAAAAAAGAAGGAAAAAAACAAATTGGTAGGAGGGCAGGACAGGGCAGGAAGAAACAACCACTGCTGTGTATGATGGGCCGAGACACGTGTCATTTTAGTAATCACACTCCCAATCGGATCCTCTTTTTCAGCCTTAAAATATGCGTGTGTGCCTCAGGTTTTGCTGCAGTGCGAGTGTTAACTGCTGAGTTTAAGGGAAAGCAAATTAAAATGTAATTGTTTCACTTTAAATGAGTTGATATTTAAATTACTTTTAAATTGATTTAGCCTGCTGATCAGCGCAGTAGCTAACAGCTATAATAACACATTTCTTGTTTTCCCATTATCAAAGCAAGGCTGCAACGACAGTAAATACTTCATCCGGTTTTATTAGAGTGCAGCTCTTTCTTTCTTTTTTTTTTTTTTTTAAAACAATTAAAAGTGTATGCTAATTTTCTGAAACTTCACTAATGAATTTGACAGCCCTCCAAAGTGTCTTCCGACAGCTAAGCTCATACAATATCATTGAGCCACACGTTGTTCTCTCAAGGGAGAGAAGCAAACAGGGTCGGTCCTTTGTATTTGTCATATCTCCTCCAGCCCATGTTGACCGCAATGTGTCTCAGACACTTTGGCTCACAAAGGACAGATCGACACCAAGGAGCCAGGGGAATTGGAGCATTGTGAGAAATGGTTTCCCTGTGGCCATTTTGAACACGCCAGGCCATCTTCCCCCATGTGTTGTCTTCTCTTAAGCTTATCCAGAGGGGACTTTTTTCCCCCTCTCTCTGGCCATGTAAGGATCATAGAGCTGCACTGACAGAGACGAGCCACCCCATCTGATGGTTACTAAACACTGCGTGGCAGCCTCCAGCACACGCCAGAGTCACTGAGGAACTCTTCTGTACATGACACAGAGCATACACTCGCGAGAAAATATATGTGCTGTTCATGGCCTATTTTGGTTATGCATGCAATGCTCTATACACTGCTGTTTATACCGTATGTAAAACTGTACTTTAAATACATTAAAGTAACATTTTACTGCTCCACAGCGTATGAACCACTATGTTTGCTGATATGGTTTCAGACTTGACACCAAGATTGGATTTTGAAGTTTTGAAACCTATGAAGGCTCTTTTCTAAATAAAAATGAAAGTTTATTACGAGTTCTGTAAGTTCTGAAAACATTATACCCATCAAGGTAATTGCTTATATTTTGAAATATAGTGTCATAGGTAAAAATAGGTTCACCTGGGCAACAAGCATGAGTCAAAAGGAGGTGAAACCCAAAGTGTGTGCACCTGTAACGTTGCTAATAGTCCCTCACTGTGCAGGAAATCCACGAGTGTACCCAACTACGACAATTATGATAGTTAAGGGTTGAAAAAGTTGAGCTGTAAGTTGTGGTCGATGTTGACAACTGACAGTTTGGGTTCTAACTTTAACTCTGTTTTCTCTTCAAAATAAGACAAACCTGGTGTGTTTCTTGCCCCATCAGACCTATTTTCAGCAATTTCACCATGTTCCAAGATCTCAATTAATTTGGTGAGTACAGAATAATCATGTCACCTGTAGAACCAGTGGTTAAAGGTTCCACATTTTACACTTTTTATTTTTAAGTGTTGATATCCATAAGAAGATATACTTGAGGTTTTAAGAACCAAAAACTCAAGCAGAGAACCAATCTCAATGCAGTTTTACATCTCATCTCATTTCCCATATTTAACAGCTATCCTTTCTATTATTTCAAAATGAATCCAATCTCTAAACCTACCACCTGCAGAAAAAGATCACTTCACTATGTTAACTTTCTGTTTGCCTGGACTTTCTACTCTTTGACCTTTGGAGAACGGGGTTGGATGAACAGCTGGCTTCACAGAGCAGGAATGAGCAATAAAACTGCCCAAACTGCCCCCACATGAAGCATAACCATAGCAACTGTGGGTTAATGATTATTAGGCTAATTACTTCTTTTAAAACTGGTTCAAAATTAGTCTGCTCATATTACACACTTCACTGCAGCTATGAGCATGCAGTATTCTCCTCTGTAATTTAAATTTAATATTATGTAACCGTTCATGGACCAACATCCAGACTTATATAACAACTTAAAAGATCGTTTACATTTTTTCCCCAATTAAAAAGGTATTAACTTGTTTTTCTTATAGCGAATTATAATTAAAGAATTCAATTTTTGTTCTGTCAGAAAATTCTCTGTCTGTAAGTGAGATGAAACGTGTCTGCCTGGTGTCACCCAAACATTATCGAATAGCAGGCCAGGATTTGATTCAATGAACAAGGCAGGAAATGAAATAGCAGCACAGCAAGATTAAAACGGGAACAAGGAGTGCCGTCTGTCCTCTCTGAAAAGGAAACATGGCTGAAGACTTACCTTGACAGTGAAGGAGGAGGATTTCATTTTGTGCAGGCAATGTCAAGCAAAAAGAGAGAATGAAAATGTGACAGATGGAGGCCTGGTACGCTCTGGGAAATATGATCAATTTTATAGTATTTATGAAGCTAGTGAGGGTGAGAAACTGTTACGAAAAGCCTTGACTCCCATTAAAAACCAAAATCTTTTCACCTATATTGCTTGGTTTGACCATTTTTTAAAAAAGTTTTACGTACCTGACTTTGCTACCAAACAAACACATCATTAGGTTTTGCTGAAGCTTGAAGGGGGTCAACAAAGCCAGTACATCATTTAATGACCATCTAAGAACCGTGATATTCATCAAGAAGATGTTGGATGCAAGTGTGGCTAAATATTTGTTTAGCACCTAAATAAGCATCAATGATATTTGTAGGACTTATTACTTAGACCAAGGTCTCCTGCTGCACTGAAGCTTTACTGATGTCCCTCACTTGTAAGTCGCTCTGGATAAAAGCATCTGACAAATGAGTAAATGTAATGTAATGTAATAATATTTCTAAACTGCATGCAGTGAGCAACCAAATAATTCATCACACTGACTGAATAATAGTGTCTTGTCAGTCATCAGTCAGCTCCATTATATCCCCAGAAATTTAGTCAATATTCACGAGTGACAAATTTTATTAAATCCAGACTTTGACACATTATAGTTTAGTGTTTTCAGTCCCCACACACACAAACACAGCCAAGATCTTACATTTCTGTCTTACATCCCTGCACAGTAAAATACAAAGTAGGGATTAGTTTAGTACTGCTTTGAACTGAATAATGACTTTTCAGCCGACTCCCTCTCTCAGGTAGATCTGGTTAAGTAAGAGCAGAATGACACAGCTGTCAGTCCCCATGAGCTGAGAGTGAGTTAACTTCCACTGGCAGATTCATCACTTCTCTGTAGAGTATGAGCTAGAAGGTGAGTATTAGCAAAAAAAAAACCTTCAACATACCTACATATTTGGGTGTGCAAACAACACCAGCAGCTAGATGAGTCCTGTGCATCTGCAAAATGTGTCTGCTTTTATTCAAAACACCCAACTTTTTAAATAATGGCAGGTGCCCTCTGGAGCAGCCACTTATTAATCGTTAAAGTAAAGTGATTTTCAAAACGATTTGGCGTACAAACTTTTCTCTGCTATCTGCACACTGAAAATGCCATCAGGTTACAACTGGGTCAAACTCAATGAAACACTCACAAATTAGCAGACACTAACAAAAACTGCTGCCAAAACACTGGCAAATTACTAAATGGAACATTAGCAATTTTATTTTTTTATTTTCCATAATGATGTTTAAAAGAAGTGAAGGAACAATGAATCCACATTGAAAAACAACTAAATTGTGATGCTGGAAGCACTTAAGGCTTGTCCTCTATCAGATGGGTAATTTGGTCAAAGCATTTTGGGTCTTTTGTGGAACAATAAGAAACAATTCTTTATGGCGACTATCAGTGTTTGCTGAACATGACGCAAGTTTAAAGGAGGAAAGAAAAAAAAAAATCTCTCGACTTTGACTTCCTTCTGGCAAACTGTGGAACCGTGGTACAGTGAGATTTTAACCCAATCATATGGCACGAGGGAAGATTAATACTCCTGCTAATGGGAAGAGGCCGAGACGTCTCTGAGGCGTAAACAGCAGTGAACACTGGCAAGTGAAGGTGGGATGTGCACAGTGCATCAATCACTGGTGACAGACAGCTGGGACAGACACAGGGAGCTTCATCATCAAGGGAGGAGTGGGTGCTCCACTACGTCAAATCAGACACTGCTGCTAATTACTAATCTCTGTAAATCTATGTCCCCAACCAGGAACAGAGAAAAACCTCTGCAACAACTGTCATCTATAAAAAATGATCATGCAACTGAACTGCTTAAGTATTTATTGAACTGTTCATGAATGTATAGCTCTCTGGTGTACTTGTATTTGTAGCTGAAATCACATTATTCCAAATGAAAGCTGAATGGAGCGAAATGAAGGTAGACTCAGGGGGCAGTGCTGTTCTGACTGCACAATTAATCTCATTGGTTGAAATCATAGGTGGAGCCAATTAAACATGGTAAAGGCCAATTCATTGTTTCCACATCTGCATGTCTGCAAGGGTCCATGTGACATGAATTTCATCATCTGCCCAGCGACCCTGTGGGGATATTTGCGTACAGCCCACAATTTGTGTGCAAATGAACTCAAATTGACCCCTTTAGACCACCGTAGAGACTTTCCTGACAATTTGTTACAGAATTTTTTTCCAACCACTGGATAAGTTTGACTTCCCCAAAGTACTAGTACTGCTAATGTAGATTTATGGCCACCACTACAGTGCTTTTTAAACACAGCGTAGACCCATCCCTTCATTATAAGCAGAAAGCTGCAGCAGATATGTTCATGTACAGATTGTCACATATAATCTTCTGACCTCCAGCTACTTCCTGAGATACTTTTCCCCACTTTTTAAAGTTTTAACATGTATCCGTCTATCCATTTCCCACCATTTATCCAGGTCTGAGTTGTGCTGGCAGCAGGTGTGACATGACAGGACTGGGAGAGTAACAACACACCACTCAAATCAGACAAGCCCTTTCTACCCATCACTGCCCCTTCAGACTCTGCCATTACTCATGTAAGTGATGGTGTACGACCAGATAGCATGTGCCTCTCTTATGATGTATTAATTTATCCAGGTGAGTTTGCTCTTTTTTCCAAGGATACCATTCAATACAGGTCTTTACAACAGCTCTTAATCTTACTTCTTACCAGTCGCCCCTGCCATCACAGTAATGTTAAGCTTAAGTCCAGTTCAAGAGAGCAAAAAGTCGAGAAAGTATCTGACATTATGAAAAACTGTATGGGCCACTAAAAATATTATGTTCATACTGAGCTCTCGAATTAGCCTGACTGTGGGGACTAAATGTCAACTGGTGGCATAAAGAGCCCAAACCTACAACAAGGTCATTTTCTTCAAACAGCGCCACAATAATTTAACCTTTGTCTGAAAAATCTACTACGCTAACGAAACCTGAGTGTAGAAACCCAACACTGTAAAACTATCATGTAGTGTAAGTGGTTTTGTGTGTGATGTGTAATGCCGAGTTTCTCCGTCTCATAGTGCTTAATGTAGCCTAAGGAAAGTCAGTAACAGGTAGCTGATAGTGTTACTGGAGGAACTTCAGCCTCTGCAACATTTGTGTTTGTTTGTTCCTTTGCTGCCAAAACCTGTGTTCTCCTTTTTAAGAACACAACTGTGGACTATTAGTACACTGTGTATAGAAAAAGGATAAAAAGCCTCTCATCTTTTTGACTGAATGGCCACTCCAGTCCTTCTGATCACAGCTGACTTCACTCCATTGAATTAGCACACAGCCTTCTGGGTTACAGGCTCAGGGGCCATGTTGGAGCCTCGGTGGTGAATATTAGATTGCACGCCTCCAGATCTCATTAAAGGAAGCAACAGGACAACGTCTGCATCTCAAATGAGACCAGAGGCCATCAGGCATCCTGACTCCCCTGCTGGATGTACTGATCTGATTGATACTGTGTGTATGTGTCAGAGAATAAAAGGAGGATAAGATGAAGATGAAGATGTTGTTTTCTGTAAATATAATGAGGCCACTTTTACAAATAACAGAATTGGAGGTACATTGCTGTAAATGGCCTACATTATAGTGACATACACTGGACATATTAAGGATTCACTGTAGAAGTTAGACACTTACAGTATCTCACAGGGGTTTCTTCCAGTCTTCCTTTCCAACTGGCAGCTCACTGAAAAAGAAATATCATGGCGTCAGTGTCCGTAGTGTAAACCTAAAGATAACATCACAAAACACAGTGGCTCAACCAGTATACTCTAAACACAGTGCTCGGTACAATTTAATTACATATGTCAAATGAGTGGATGAAGACAAATGAACAAAGGCTTCCTTTAAAAAATGTAATTAGTGGGTCGCTGTAGGTTTTCTAACAAAGATGTCCAGCATGAGGATTATTAGCTGAAGTTTTAAATAAAAACGACTCTTGCCTGAAGGCAGAAGTTTTACAATAGTTAATCAGTGAGGTAGTCATTAATTAATACAGTTCAATACCAGAAAAATTTCCCATTGTCCACTATTAGGTGAAAAGAAGTAGGCTGACACTCCAGAGAGGTGGCGTGATTGAGGTGGCGTGATTGCCAATAATAGGTCATTACTATAATTAAACTGTACTTTCAAATTCCATCCTTTTTGATGGACAGAGAAAACCTTTCCACACTTTTAGTTCTTTGTTTCAACACAGTAAATCATCGGACAAGCAACCTTCATATAATCTTTTCTCACAACACAATGTTATTATTGATGGACACTGCAGCAAACACACAATGTAAATCTGTAAAATACAACATATGCCAATTATGCATGGCAAAGATTGTGATTTGAGCCCAACCAATTTCAAAATGTTAATAAGCTTTGCAGTAATTGGTGATAGAAAATGGTGATCCCATTTGCAGGAAGCAGATGGCTCACCATAAAGCACGAATACATTTAACAACATGTGCTGCGCAACTTTAATAGGTTCAGAGGACAAACACGCTTTATGAATCAGAAGATCCCGTGATCAAATTTAACCTTTCATTAAAGTCATAAACCTTAACAAGTCCAACTCAGGCATGATCAAAGTAGCACTGTAAACTGGCTTCATAGTGTTTCTTAATTGGCCCGTGCAAGGATACTGCTGTTAAAAAAAATGATTGGGAGTGAAGGAGCTGGAGCCCTTCAGAGAGGTGAGGTGTTACCCTTTCTAAATTAGATGTACATGGGGTGGCTAATCTCACACCATGTCAGGGGGTGTAAAATTTGCGTGCCATTAGCAGGACTGAGGACTATGATATAATGAAGCAAACTTCAGCTGTAGGTTTTCCAAAGTAAAACACAACTTTCGTCCCAAAATGTGAATGCAAGTGGATGATTTTCCAACATTTACCGACTTCTCACTTCTTCTCTACATAAAAACATGCAGATGGAGAGAGGAGAGAGCGAGTTTTGTCCATTGATTGCTAAAGGCAGAAAATCGGTACCAGAGCGGGCCGGCTGACGTCCAAAAGATGATGCCGTGAAAGATATAAACAGCCGCTAATTAGAGGCTGATATTTACCAGTAGACAGCAGGAGGGCTTTGGAAGCCAACTCTGTGCTTTTACTGAGAAGGTGTTTCATGAATGTGTAACAGTCATGAGGGTTTGAAAAACAAACACCTCACTGTCTGCCCATTGGGATATGAGGTCCTAAAATAGACTTCAAGTGCCTGGGGATACCGGTCAGCCTCAGTGGCAGTATTGACACCCAATAAGAGAGGTGAAGAAGGCCCTTAAAGACATGTCTATTTTTAAAGTCGAGGGCTCAGGAATAGACTCTACCTTACCCTGAGTGATGGCCTCACAGCTAAACTTCACTGTAGGAGGCCTGAAAATAAGAGGTCACTGCAGAGAATACATCCTGAAATCAAACCAAAGCGGTGTCATCAGCATCAGCTGTGTTTTTAAATTTCAGTGAGTGAGTAAAACACAGTTGAAGCTGACAGAAATTTGGCATGATGGGGTCGTTCATCTTTGATAATTATCCTAATCCTTAGGAGGAGGGAACGTCCCCAAAACATTCTCATCTGTGTTTCTTTCTTTGCTTTCATAGCTCTTGTAACATCACAACTGTGGCAGCCTGTCTTTCATTCTTTCTTTCATACTCTCGTATTCAGAAGAGCCATCTCCTGCTGTCCTGCCTTCACCCTAATATCCACAGCAAACATTCATCCTGGGAGCCTGCTGCAGGTGAGCTCGAACAATATTATCGTGGAGGTTCCACTGCTCTGTCTGTGGACTGAAGCCATCAGTCTCATCATCAGCAGTGACAGAGCTAGATTGGAGCAGCATATGGAGTGTTTCCCATGTTACACCCTGACTCAGGTCCTTTTGCTGATGCACCCACCAACAACACCTGGACTTAGTCAAGTCTTTTTACATTACTGAAGCTAATATAACAGTTATATATTATTGATCTATTCATTATCGGATTATAGGACTGTTTTGTGCTTAACTACAAGTATATAATATTCAATTTATTCATGTCATTTGATGGTGCTTTACGGCTGTTTAGTGCGTATGTGTAAGTCAGTTCAATACAATATGGTGATAGTTAATTAGAATTAATTGAACTGACTATAATTAAATTTCAATGCAAATTTAGCAAATGAAAATTGGCAAAGTATGTGCGGTCAGGTTCACTACTGTGTAATTAGAATATTAGGAGTAGAGAGATTAACAGCTGGTGGCGCCAATTCTGCGGTTGGGTGCCATTAAACCACTGCAGAAGAAGACATTTTGGTCAATCCAGAAAACTTGATGGAATTAAATAGAGTAGAGCTGCAATGTTCAGTCAATTAATTGATTAGTTGTTCGACAGAAAATTAATTGGCAACTATTTTGATAATTGATTAATCTTTCTTTCAAGCATAAATTAAAACTATGCTGTGATTTCAGCCTCTCATATGAGGATTTGCTGCTTTTATTTGTCTTATATTAGAATAAATTGAATACCTTTGGATGGTCGGACAAAACAAGCAGACTAAAGCCTTGACCACAGACTTAGAGAAACTGTAGATTCATCTTTTGCATTAACTGCCCATTACACCAATGTGTGGACAACAACAGCACATACTGCATGACTATATCCAGCACTTCTCAAACTCAAATATCTGCAATTGAGATAAACAACTGACCATCCCACTGTCCATTTATCTCACCGCTCTAGACAACACATCAAATATTCTCCTGTGTATACACACTCATATGCAATAGGAAGGGCAGTCTCATGAAAGACACAAACACACAATATTAAGCTTAGGCTCATATTGGTGTTTAGATCTCGACATCTCTTTAATAAGAGGCAGAGGGACTAATGTTTAAGGAACAATAGGGGTTCCTCGGTTTAGCAGCGAAGACACAAAGCCAATATCCGGTATGGAAATATTACCCCCGAGAAGCAAGAGCCTCCATCATTCTGTAAATCTCATGTCATCCTGTCCTTCGAGTTTGAAGGCTGGATGGAGTCATTTTCATTGTTTCCTTGAAGCTGGTTGTTTCCTTCCCAACAGACAGGCAGCCTTGACAACAGCCAGATCTGAGGCCCACTTGAATTTGGCTCAAAGAATTTGGCAGAAGGACGCCAGGCAGGCTGTTAGGAAACAGCCAAAGGATGAATACACCTCTTTTCTGCCAAACCTTTGCACAGGGGCACTTGTATTTTTGTGGGATGTAATGAGGCTGCCGTATGACACTGTCTGGTATCCCCCTGTTTTTGAGCTGTTTACACATTATACTGATGGCTTGTTTTGGATTTAAAGTGACATCTGGAGCTCACACCTCTTCTCTCTCCTCCGGAAAAAGTAATTATGACCAGAACTAGGACATGGTGTTTTGTTTGTGGTGACGTAGTTGTTATGGATAGAAAGTGATGACATGGACTAGCCGTTGCAGTACATATGTCTGGTCCTCCTACTGATCTGAGTAATGAATTTTAGTCATGATATTCACAACTTCACCTACTTGCAATGTGCATAAGATGAAGGAAAACAAGTCTTACAAGGGTCAAATCTCCATCAAGAGCATTAACAGTATCAGCAATAACAGTTACCAAACCCTGTTTGGTTTCTAATAGATGCTATCTGTACTTTTTCTCTGCCGCCGAACATGGTTTCTCATCGGGAGTGGATGGTGGTGATGTCGCTTGACAATCCATTGTTGCGTTTACAAGGCAAGAGGTTATGATACCTCCTCTGAGCAGCGCTACGTCTTCAAGGCAGATTTGAGGCTACAGTGAGTCGCTACCCTGAAGTGACGAGGCGGACGAGGCTAGCTGGTTAGCATTCTAACTTCAGTAGAAGAAGAGTGATAGAGAAGTTTTCCCCCGCTGCAGTGAGTAAAGGAACAAAGTTTGATGCAGATCCCGCAACGTTTTTCTAGACTGGTAAGTAAACAGCTGCTAATGCTAACATTGGCTATGTAGTGATAGCAAAACTTACAAATAGCTCCTTTAAGCACTACCAGTTATACAAGATCTGCACAGTGTAAGAATGTGTAGTAAGTTTCCTTTTATTTTTCATTTCAAATAAAGAAATACACAGCTAGTATGATGAGTCAGTCCTGCATTATTCATTCCAAACCCTACTTTGTTTGAGCATTTGAGCAAACCTTTTAAAAAAGTAAGTGCACAATCTTATGTATATCAAATAAAAGAGCACCCTTCGTTTTTCTCATAGTGGTGAGTCACTTATCTTTTGTTCTTTCTTTAAGCCTCACTGATTCAAATTCCTCAGCAATTCCTCCTTGGACGTGAGTACTCCTTATTGAATTTAATAAAGAAGATGTCCAAAATAAATGCAGCTCCTGCCTAGGAAAACAACAGACGGGCAACCTAAAACTGTACGATTATAAATAAGCTAGACACAGTGAAGGTCAGGCATGTTTTTTAAAAAAAAAAATTTACCACCATCTGGCCAAGGCAGGCAGGTAGGCTTTGATGTCTGTACACTCACGTCCGGGCCAGAACCTCAGAAGTTGCATCTAACTGAATCAACTTTAGCTGAGAGAGACCCGCTCAGCCCTGAGGGATGAGACGTTTGAGTCGCAAACAGGCAACATGAAAGTTAAAAAACCAGCAGACCCAGGACGCCTCCTGATGCTTAAACAGAAACACAGGGGTAATGACTAATGAGACGAGCTCCCAATGAAGCATTTATAGATTTAGGATGAAAACCGATATTTTCTTCTCTTTTGAAAGCACAGAAAGAAACTAGAGCATCTTAAAAACTTCTACATACCTATAACAGTAGACAGATAGTAGGGAAGGTCAATGCACTTGGGCTAAACTGATGTAAATAAATGCACCTGAGATGTTCAAACTCCATCTCCTTAGAGCATCAATAGCCAATCTAATTTCTGCAGATCAATTCTCTGCTCTGTCTCTGTCTGTTGAGGCTGCAAGAATAATTCAATGTTTTGTTTGCTTTGTTTGGTTTTTTTTTCTTGTGCAAAGGAGAAAAGATGGGTCTCTGCTGTCAGTTACTGTATGATCTGGTGCTCCGGTCTGGCCAGGCCTGTCACTCAACATTTCTCTCTCTTGACATCAAAACATTTGATAATCACTCTGCTACAGACGCTGAAGGGGGGGGGGGGAAAGAGAAACAGTGTGGTATGCTGTGCCTACTAATTGTGCTGCCAGAGATGTCTCTTTGTCATCAGACTAAATTGCATGACATTTAACAATAAATTGCATTTTTGCCCATTTACTTAGCTGAGTGTGCAAGAGCAACAATCAAAACTGAATGCACGAAAATGAAAAATGAATATGTGACAGGAATATACGAAACAGGCGTATCCAGTGTGGCGCATCCATGGCTTTGGTTTGATTGTTGTTTAAAAGGAGAATACAGGATGATGAAACAGACTTGTCACTGTGATTATGAAGATAGGTTTCTTTGGCAAACATATGTTTACTCCTCAAACTACACTAAAGGTTTCGCCGGCCGTCTGATCTCAGTGTAGATGGAACACAATCGATAAAAAAAAATGTCTAAAGTTGCAGGTAGGCAACCTCAAATTATATTTCAGCCTCCAAAAAAAAATGTATTTATGGAGTTTGTGTTTTCTTGTGGCTTTTTAATTGGTCACAGCGGGCTATACCTACTTAGCAGCACAAAGCTAACCCGCAGATGGAGCCAGTAAATAGCAACTACCTTGGAGCAGCAGACAGCCTCATCATGAGCATTCCTGCAGGCAGGCTGAATGGAGCCGATGTGAGCACTCAGCATTAACTAAATGAAGTAAATCTATTAAGGATTGAGTAAATAAAGCTACATTTTCTTTTTCTTGTATAAATCAAATGTTGTTTGGGGTCTGGTTGAGTGCTACAAAGAACTTCAATAACCATCTGGGCAGAGTAGAATGCCCTTGAAGCTGGCACTCAAATCAGACAGCATAATAACATTCAGATGGTCTCCCTGCGTGATGATGACACAGCATTGGCAAGCCCCGTCTCTCCTGTGCTTTGCCCTTGAATGATAAAGCATTTACCCTTTCCATTTACACAGCTACTTAAACTTCCATCACATTTTTTTTCTGTTTGGTATCTTCATAAAATAAAATAAAAAAACATTACAAGCATTATTCTTGCATCCGTTGTTGTCAGTCTGGGCACCTGAGACACACACAACTCCTTCCTAATGCGGGAGTTGAAAGGTAAGCAGACTTTGCATAACTTGAAGCCTCACATGGTTTATTGGAGGAGACAACCATGACCATGTGCGGCACACTGCCGGGCTCATGGTCACCTCCCTGGTCAGGATGACCCACTTTGAGCCAAACATCGATCAAACACTGTTTAATTTGAAATGGAGCATCCTAAGTCTCAGCCAGCCTGGGTAAGCTGTTTAAAGTAATGCCCTTAAGATTAAACCTAGATCTATAATGTAATTCCACGAGGGACAATCTGTCTTTGTTTAAGAGATACAATACTCTACCTCCACGTCTGTGAGACAGCGAGCTTAAACCTGGTTGCTGATGAGCTGATGAATATGAGTCAATCTGGAAAGTGGATCAGAAACTCTTTGAACTGTCCCTTCTCTCTGCTTAGGGAGGATTGGGACTCAATCCTCTCATGTAACATAATCAAACTGAATGACAACACTCAAGAGTCTGCAACACTGGATAATCATGCAATCAAATTGCATTATTTGGCTTCCACAGGTGCAAAGCGAAGGCGGAGCATTTGCCATTCATGCAAATTTGAGTCGTGTTTGGCTCATTCGCCTCAACCGATCAGTGAGGAAATCATTATTCTATGATAGGTGGGTTTTTCTTCATATTTAAATGTTTGATGATGGTGTTGATGAATGATGCTGTTGATGAATGAATGATGATGATGTTACACACTGTAATTTCAGTCGTAACAATTCTTAAACTTAGCGCCACATTGTGTTGTCGATTTATAAACATATACAGCCAACTATGTAGTCCATCCCTCAGGCCATAATCACTGGGTGTGATTGCAGATGCCCAGTCAGAGCAGAGAAAAACTCATTTTAGTCGATGCAGGATTACAATTCAGGATGTTTCCCACATCTGCAGAATATTATTTTGGCACAGAAGGAGATAGAGGGTGAGATATATAAAGATATCACCCATCTATCTATTCAAAATGTCTATATAAATTACCAGCTAGTACGATTTCTCCCCATCATCCATGCTATTGCATCAAAGACATGGCATTAGGGCTTCAAGATGGTGGCTAATTAAGAATGCAACGTAATTATGTCTTGGCAGAACAGGACAACCTTTCTGATGTTAATGTGAAAACGGGCATTGTTGGTGCATGCAGATGGCACATGAATAGCAAGTTGAGAAGAAAAGGGAAAGATCTCGCTGAGCAGGAGTTTTTTTTTTTCTGCCAAAGCTGACTTTACCAACCTTGTTTTAACGGTTGCTAGGCAACACTCATTAGTGTGCTCCACTCAACTGATGGAGCCTTAGAGAGATGGGATGTATGAACCCAAAGTTAGACTTCTGCTCAGAGGCAATTAGATCTCCTTATGGACAGTTGGGGAACGGACACCAGCACCTGACACACTGTTCTGGTCAACCTAAACATATATCCTGTGTAGCCAAATGTGAAATTGGCTTCCTGCAAGCTAGTTAAGGTAGTTCAGATTTCAGCCCTGCATATTTCTTTTTTGCTAAGAGATCAGTATATACAGTATTTCTTTGTTGTTTGTTTTGACTTTGACTGAAAGTTTCCATTACTCCAAAAGAGGAAATATAAGTTTCATTTCTTTTTCACCTACATTTTTGTTCTCCAGGGTGAGAATAAGTAAGGTAGCTTCTCTGAGTGAAAGGTAGGAAGTTGACAGTATATGCCTCCCAGCATCACTCTGGTTTTCAGATATTAGTGAACAGCTGCTCTGGAAACGCCCGACCACAGGCTCAACTCTTAGACGTGCTCGCTCTTAAGTCACACTTTTTCTGAAACTCTTTTGCTCATAGGGTAACGTAACCTATCCGATCATATTGGCTACTGGCAATTTCACAGGGTGATGACAGGACGATCTGACAGTGGATGAAATTGCACAACCCTGCACAACCCCATCTTTTATGTTTCTACTTCATTTAGGGGTTTTTTTTCATTATCCGTAATGCATTTCACTAAGAATATGTGAATTTATTTAATTTAGTTACTGGTTTAACTTGTGGGTGAAGAAAGTGTCATAAAGAAAGTTTAAGTTAAGTGTAGGTTTCCCCTAGTTGAGAAAAAGGTCATGCCTCTCACTTAAACCTCACCAGCTCTAGTCTGGTCGATTCTTGGTTTGGTCTGTCTGTGCTTTTGATAATTTTCTTACATTACATGTTACATCACAAGGTCGAGAAAGAAGCCTTTAATTACTTGACAGCAAAACCGGGAGTTTCAGATTGCTTTAAAGTTTCTGCGATCAAACTCCATTCCAGCTGCTGAAAGTAATGTATCTTGATGTGACATTGCCAGTATCCAAAGTAAAAAGAAATAATATTCATTGAAATTGACCCAGACATGGTCAATAAAAAGAACAAAACATTCAGCATTTCAAAATACCATGGAATTAACTCTCAAACGGCTTTATTGGTCAATAAACTTATGTTTCTGCATGTAGATAACAACTTCTAGTGTTTTACTCCATCACAGCCTTTTAATTAATGTCAGAAATGCTAATTTGCCGTATTATTGCCTTTAGATGTGAAACCAGCTCAAATAAAAAGGAGAAAAAATATGAGAAATGAAAACAGACTACTGAAGGATTATTGGATAAAATCCAGTTTTTTGTGTTTGAAATGGGCAACTGTGACCTTATGATAAGCACAAATCACCCACCAGCACTACAAATACACACACACACACACACACACACACACACACACACACACACACACACACACACACACACACACACACACACACACACACACACACACACACACACACACACACAGCACCTTATTTAAATATATTCACTTACAATGATGCTCTTATTCTTTTCATTTTGACACTGGAGGGGAGAAAATAGCCAATGATCTTTAAAGGGTATTTTTGCCCTTGCTACTGTGGGCACGTATGTTTGATCTCAGGCACATAGATCATATCCAGATCCGCTTCATTAGTTTCTGAGTGAGTGCTGGGCATTTTGCAGTTAAGAGAGTAGAGAAAATCCAATTTTGCGCTCATCCTACTCGCCAATTCTTTCTTTGGGAGTCTTTGAGGTGGCCCTTCTAATGAGCTCCCATGAAATTTGGTTTCCACACCAGACAATATACCTCATTGTGTCCAGGCCAACATTTATTTCTCCTTCCCCCCTCCCCTTCCCGCCACCCTCAGTGCATGCACGTGCTTTTTACACATACACTGATGCAATGAAGCAAACCGAACTTGACGAAAGCTGCGAAGTGGAAGTTTTCAATCATTAACCAAAAAGCCAATTGATTTGAGTTCTATTCAGATGAGGAGAATGGTGTTTTAGCCGTGACAATTTATTAGTAATGTAAGTACAATACACCCTGAAGGTCAGTTGTACAGAAGATTAAAGGATATTGTCAAGTCTATTTAAACACATTTACTTATTCTTCTTCTCCACACTGATGTGAACTTTTCCAAGTCAATTACACTGTAAAAGATGAGGGTCAGTCTGAAGTTCAGCCAAAGTTAAAATGAGGCTTCAGCTATAATAGTGAAGGATACGTGCATGGATTTGTTGCTGGGACAAAATCTATACCTGAACTTTTGAATGCATGTTGGCACAGAAGAAGGACTGTGGATTTTGAGCCAAATGTTTTACAGCACAGGAGATCCACACTGTATGGATCCACACCAATATGGAACAAGTACAGAGGGAAAATTACAGCAATCAATGTGAAATTGATTGCTGAATTGTACATGTGAGCATTTCCTTTAAGGTGGACGAAGAGGTGAAACTCATATCCAATCTTGAGAAGTCAGATACTGTTGAGTGAGAATTTATATCATACGTGACATTTTCTGGTGCCTAGAAACATCTAACCACAGTAGTAGGGCAAATAAACACGAAATGAGACCACACAGAACATGAAACAAGTAAGCACAGGTATTCTGAAGTGTGATTACATTCAAGGTGGTGATATTCTATGTTTATCTTATTGTCAACAAATCTCATGAAAAGGCCAAAACCAAATGTCCATCACTCAATAAATTTGCACCGCCCACTCTGTCTTTGTGGCGCTCACTGCTCATCATAAGGCAGAAACGTGTCATCCAGTGCAGGCTTTGGCTACACAGACAATACTGGTTAGTAGAATCATTGTTGGTTTTAGTATTTTTAAAAATATGGAATATAACCAGACTTTTCCTTTAAGGTAACACACTTGTTCCATCAATGCCAAATTGTGCGATAAAAATAATAATCTGATCATTATAGATTTCCACTCCCAGATCCCAGAACTCCATCCCTTACTAAAGTTGATCAGCTGGTGAGTTGGGAGTGTAATGCATGATGAAACAGACTTTTTCTGCTTTTCATACTGAAAATCAACATGTTTTTCAAGTCACAAACTACAAGTGCATTGTCATCGAGGCAGCTGTCTGAGGCCCTGAGTGCCCTACATGCTTATTTTTGGCCCGCTGTCGCTATTTAAATGGATAAACGAAGGTCTCCTCTTGTACGTCAGGACATCAGGACACAAACACAACCTAACACACACACACACACACACACACACATACACACACACACAAACTGCATCATCTAGCAGCCGCATAGATTAGACTGTTTTAATCAAGTTTGTTTGATGAGAGCATGGTTTGACTGGGACATGCTGCTGGCAGCAAAGGACGTAAGAATTGAATTAGTCCCGCTGTAGACAATACAGTAAACCTCTGTGGAGATTTGTTCCTGACAGTGAGCACTGACCATTTTCTATAATATTAAGAAGAAACTAACCAATTGCAGATGAGGATTAGTGGGAATGTCATGGGCAGCATATTGCAAAAGCTAATTGTGTTTGTTTTCACTAAATAAATATACATATTTCTTAAAATGAGCAGATTGGTTGCTCAAATTTTTGTCCCAACACAAGCAAAAGTTGTGTTTTCTGCATAAAGAGTCTCTGGAAGTTAGTTTGCACTAAGAGAGGCCCTCGTGGGACAAGCACAGCTCTGAAATTTCTTCCAAAATAAAAAAGAAAGAAAGAAAATTGGGAGAAAACACAACTGACCTTTTGATTATGCAGCAAAACCTGTCTAGGTAAGTAAAAATGAACAATTGTTAAAGAGTGGTTATAATGCAGCTGGTATTTCTCACCAGGATTTAATCCACCCATCAATGTTCTTAAGTTTTAAATAAAACCACCAACACATTGAGTTCTAAGTATATTATAGGGCAAAATGAGTCCATGAACATGTCCTCATGTCAGAGTTTGTATAGTACTGGAAAGATGACCATAATTAACACAATGTGAGAGGTGTGGAGATGCTCATTTTCACAGCATGGATGTTGAAACTGTGAAAAAGGCAATCATTCACTTTGATGTGATTATATTCCCAATTCTTTACAGTACAGATCGGCAGCGGTTTCAAGTGACAAGCCTATTTCCACCTCCATTTTAAAATGGCATAGAGGCCAGCAGGGAGCATGTGGGATCTGGCTGTGGCTCGTCACAATGGCATATTCAGTATTCAGTAGAGTTATTTGAACCTTTTATGACCTTTTATGTTTCATTAAGAAGTCAGAGCAGTGTCCAGGATGTCAAACTGAAAAAAAAGGCTAAGGTCCCAGACAGCTGTGACCATTATTTGTCAAACATCTATTTCTTTTGAAACTTCTCTTTGAAAAGAATAGAGCTTTGACATAATGAGGCAGTGGGTAGTGGCAATAATAGGTTAATGGGATGCAATCAAAATTAGCACAGTCTCTATGAATATGTTTTGATGTATTTAAAGGACAAGTCCGTGAGCCTGCAAGCCACCAGCCTGACTGTGACTGATTGAAATGGCACATTACCACCTACAGTAATGGATACAGGTTCCTTTAGGGGCTCAGGATGACTGGAAAGAATCTGAGGGAAGTTCAGAGGTGACATCTGATCCACTGGAGTAATGATGCAAGAAGAAAAGTGAAGTCAGCCTGATTGATGACCAAACCGTCCTCGTTCTCTTTGTGACGCAGCTCGCTCTGCCTAATCAGTTGTTGTTGTTCTGGCAGAAGGGACTCTACCTCCCCGGCTCATGTCCATTATCCATAATTAACAGAGCAGAGGGCTCCAGATGAGGCAGAGAGGCTCAGTGTGCAGAGCAGTGTGGGCTGCAATGGCGGAGCTGCTCTGTCATCGTTAGAGCAGATTTGAATAACCAGCAACACTTACAAAAAAAGTTTGAAAATAATGAGCTTTTTTTTTTCGTTTGTTTTTTGCAGCAGAAAATTACATGTTAATTTGACTTTTTGACTAATCTACCTATCGAATTTATCTTCACATCACAGTGCCAAATGATTCAGAACTTAGTTAACTTAGATAACATAGTTAAGTGCAGCCTCTGTTGTCACTCTAATCCGCCACCTATTCAATGGTGAAAAGTACCGTTAGGCAGAACCTACAGTATTGTCTATACTCCTCGGCGCCCTGGACGGTGAGGCCTGAGGACAGAGTTAAATCTGTGCTTTCATTCCCACTTTCAAGGTGACTCGCTCAAACACGTTTCACTAAAGATTGTGGACTCCAACATATTTTTTTATTACGATCCTAAAAAAGGTTTCAGGCATCAATGAGACTTTGACCTTCATGTACCAGCAGAGCCACATCAGAGTATGATGTATTTGTTAAAGACAGACTCTGGAAAAAACTGTTGATTATAACATATCTCCTGAAAAGGATGCGCCTATAGGATTGTAGCCTCCCAGTCGAGTGGTCGATTAGTTGGTTGATATGCGCTCGTCCAACCAAATTCCAACATCAATAGCAGGATTAATGCATTATTTTCAACAGTCTATCTGTGAGAATGGGAACATCTTGCTAAAAATGTAAATAAAGTAATTTCCCAAAATGTTGCAGTATTGCTTTAAGTAATTTTCATTGAAGGATGCAACAAATATCATTTGCTGTTATTTATGTATGCATTTCATCTGATTCAATGATTATATTTCCTCTCCACTCTTTGCCACCCTCTTTGGTTTCGTGTCTGTTTCTATTTTTCTATCAATCATTTTCTGAGCAACTACTCAAACCAAATCACTCTATTCTGATTTTTTTTTTTTTTTTTTTCTCCCGTAGTGCCACTTAGAGCTCCTGTTTCTGATCAGCGTTGTTCCGAACAGCAGCGGCTCCATAATTCCAGCCTCTGTCTCCCTTTTATATTTGGCCTTTTATATGATAAAATGCATTAGAAAAGTAACTGAGTGACTGCCCTGCTGAGTTATGGCTCTGTTCACTACAGTAAAAGGAAATAGAACTCAGCCCACTGTGCTGTAGATGAGAGATAAATGTAGTGTTTAAAGAGCCTGCACGTGATGGAAATAAATCAACAGCTTGCTGTGGATTTAGCCAAGATAAACAGATATACATGCATAAACAATGACAGATCTTTCTTATGGGATTAGTATGCAAAACTGGTCAATTTTGATTATCATGGCTCGCATATTTGGATGGCAATTTGGAAGTTGGATATTGTACTGGTTCAGCTTTGGCTTTACATCGTTTGTATAATCAATGTCAGTCAATCCTTTCATTTCAGGATGCTCAATTTCCCCTTTTAATTGGAACTTAATGTCCATAGGAAATGCCAAAATGAGGACTGTAATTTCCCAGTGCCACTACATTCATTATCAATGCTTGGTAAACAAAGGCCTCCATTGTTGCCATGCTCAGTCTCAGCCCACAACTTCAGAACTGATCCTATTCCATTTGCATTTCAGCACATTGCAAGAAGCAATTACCACCTCTATAACAGACCCCTCTCTAGGAAAATCATATATTGATTACTAATTTCTGCCCAATGAAAATGCAAAACGAGTCATTGTTTAGAAAGTAAAATTGCTACTCTGATTATTCATTCTGGATATGTATATAGACAATCTTATTTCAAAAAGGTGATGAGCTCTCAGCGAGTGGGCGGAGGGAGTCCTACGATTGGCTCGAGTGGCTTTCTGCTCCAGTTCCAGCAGTGATGTGTGTTACATAAGGTGGCCTGTTGCGTCATGCGAACTAGTCCGTGCTAGACTGAGCTGCTGCTCCTCGCTGCGGCATGTGTGCTCGTGTATATGACATAAATTGCATGAATTCATAATTAGGCAGACATTCATAAATGAGGTCGTGTTTACACTGAATGTAAGAGACGTTTGGGAGATTTTCCTGATGTTGACACACACAATCCATAAATCTCCATGATTTCTGGCATACAGTGAATATGACACATTGATATCTTAATTAATTTGAGGCACTTAAGGGTCTCCCTTTAGTGATAATAAGAACCACTACTTAAAATCAAAATCAGTTGCTGCTAAATTAGGTACTGTTCCATTACAACAGTCCTGCGATAAATCCTCTTCCATGAAGTTTCTAATGTTCAAATAAGGGTAGACTAAATATTAGAAACTTTCCACCAGAAAAGTTGTTAGGCCCGGCAGCTGGACTTATAGAGGACCACTGAATAACAAAGCAGGTAAAACTTTATGTATATCTTGACTGATGCAGCGGCCCACCAGGATTTGTCCTGTCTGTGTCGCAGAGGACAGTAACTCGTCTGCATTTTAAACAACAGATTTCTCTGGTGAGTTTTCCAATCATATTTGGGTTTTCAGCCAAGCCACCCCCAATTCCCTGATGCTTACACCAGGCAACCCAGTAACCCTGCCTCTTAACAAAGCACAGTTCAAAAACACCACAAACTACAACCTCCAAAAACAACAACAAAAACTGAGCATCATAACCTTCGTAAATGTAGGATTTGTTGCAGGACTGTTGTACTAGACTGTTAGTTTGAGCTAGCCAGGCAACTGAGTGTAACTAAGTGAACAAATAACATACATAACACTCAAATGAATCTTATTGTTTATCTTCATGGTTCATAAGTGACTATTTAAGTTCAAACCACGGAACAATAGCAATAATGGAAACCTCAAAAATCAGTCCTCTTGAGGACAAACCAAGTATTTTTGAAGAGTCGGGAAAAGGAGTGCAATCAAGCCCCTCTTCTGGCTGTTTGTTCCTTCAGAGCAGCTCCCACTGAGCCCCTGTTCCCCCTCAAATCACATGCAAATGTAATTTATGTCACCAAGTTGGCCACATCAGCTGCCCACCCACCTCCCAGGATATTTGCATGTGAAGATTGCACCACTACACCAGTGAGAAGGAGGAGGATGGAGATGTGAGGATGGCACTGTTAGGAGGGGTGAGACCGTGAAGGAGAGAGATGTACCCAAAAAAAATTCATATTCATTAGTTTGGTCTGGAAAGCTCACGGGACACCAGAAATGCAGCTAGAGTGCAGAGTACTTCAGCCCATGAACGTCGCACTGATGTATATGCTATAGAATAGTGTGGTCTTGTACCTTGTTATGTCTACATAATGCCTTTTTTTTTTTTTTACAAACAAATGCAAATGCAGGTTTGGGTGTTATTTTGTACTCTCATCTACCACTCGTGCTCACTGTAGACGTAGACATGTCTGACTCACAGCAGACTGCAGTTCTTGACTCGTAATTTCCATTTCAGACTTTGCGATGTCACTCACCTTTTCACCCTCCCCTGCTTTATAGTGACTGCTCATTGAATGGATCAAGACACGGTCCATGTCAACAGTTTGACCCAAGTCTCATTGATTGAATGCAAAGAAATCAAAGGGCAAGTCTCACCAAGCATAAAATTGGCCTTAAAAGAAGAAACTACTTCATCACGTACCACGTCACAAACAGTAGCAGAGGAAAACTGGCCCTTCTCGAGACAAAAACAGACCATGTTTTTCCAAGAGCAGGAAAATAAACATAAGAATTAGATAATAAATCATACCGTGGTATGTGGCAATCAGGCTCAAATAAAACATGCAGCAAGACTTTTATTGAGCAAAACTCTTCAAGGTTGTGACGTTAGTGGTCAACACTCTGAACCCCAACTGTAGCCTGAGGGCTGTCTGCTTTAAGTAGCAGTTAATGTTCTCTGGTGTCCCTTGCTCTGCAGCCTGCAATGTTAATATAAGGCTGGAAATGTAAAGTGACGGAGAGCACTTTAAAGGTTTTGTTCCTTCGGGCGGCTGGCTTTCAGAGTCGAGTCTGCTTGAATTGGCAAACAACCAGGCCTCACCCACAGAGGCCGCGGGCGAGTGCAATGAGACCCAGAGCTTCTTTAAGAGTAAGACAAAAAGCCTGATTTCCCTTTGTATTCTGGGAAATTCTGACAATGGTATCAACATCGATAGTGATCCGACAGACTTCAGCCGGTCATGAAAATGAGAAATGCAGATGGACAAAATGACAAAATGAAATAAAAGTCATCAAAAACTTGCTCTTTGTCTAACCTTTTTGTACTTTGTGAGATGGGGGGGGTTGCATTGAAGTGTGATGGATGGCTGTGATAAAGGAGCTGAAAATAATGAGAAAAAAAAAGCATCCAAGGTTGAAACAATGACCAATGAGGCATTGCGGGTGGAGTTGAGATGATCAATACTGTGACAAAGCTGGCAGTCAGACCAATGGGTCAGACTGAAATCAGGTCAGACTGGGTGGCTTGCATGGACTCCAGTCACAACACTAAAGTACTGTATCAATACAAATAATTTACATAAGGGAAAAGAGCATGGTGATTGCAAGAAGAACATTTTCATAGGTGGAGTAACAGGATACGTAATGTACTTTGAGCAAACATCAGGTGCTTTTCTGCATAAAAAGAATCACAGTGAATAGGAATAATAATTTTCTGGAAAATTAAAATATAGGCTGCTAAGGCTGAAGGATTCATTATTTTTATATATCAAAATCTCAGTTTGACAAAGGTCAATTCTCAAACCACAAGAGCCATAGTTTTAATTAGAGCATACATTATTAACCATATTTTAACAAGCTGTACAAATGTTTGATAAAAGTTTAGTGTGTGACCATCAACTTTTCCATCAACTGTCATAACTGTAGCCAACACGGCTGCAGCTAATTAATTTTAATTCCATTGACTAACCAAACAACAAAATAGACATAATTCATGTTGTCTGGTTAATGTGCTCTTTATATGCTGGGATGTTGGTGTGAGCAAATTAATTGGCTGTGCAGGGCTGTGTCTTTTTCCTGATGAAACACAGTGGACTGGTGAGTCGTTCACTGCATTAACTACTTAACCTGGTTGAATCATTTAATTTTCAGGTGTGTTATTAGTCGTTAGCTACGTGGTGAGTGGGCTGGCAGATAGAAAATGGGAGTTTAAAACTTCAAGTTGGACTTTTGAGGACAGTGCGGAGCTGCCAACAGTATCATGAGATGGCATCAGTCAGGTATCCAGACATTGTTAAGAACTGACTTACCATTAATGTAAAATCATTATAGCAATAAATGTAATCTTACTGAATGTGAGCCTATTTATTTTTCTTACTATGCTTTGGGGGTTGGTGAGCTGATGATCATATACCATGGACAATCTTACCTTGGCATATGATCTACTTTTCAGATGATTGTAAAGACTGTGTCATTAAAAGGTGCTATATTGAGATATGTAGTTTTAAAAGTTCAATCCCTGCTAACCAGCCCATTATTAACTGTTAAACAGCTAGCCCCCTACGTGGAGCTGGTGATGGATGTCCTTGTTCTGTTCTGCAGCCTCAAGTTCTCCACCGGAGCAGAACAAGAAGTAGCGTCACCAGCTGCAGTCCAAGACGACTAAGTCTGTCCGCGGGACGAGAGACCTGCCCGCAGGCAAGGCAAGACAAGCCGAGGCAGGGCGAGCCATTGCTAGCCTGTTAGCAACGACTGGACTTACTAATTAAAATGCTTAAATATAGTACCTCATAAATAAGTAACAACACTGTCCAAACAGATACTCCATATGAACGAACTGTGATCGGGCAGCCTTGTGGGCGAAGAGTAGCGGCGAATGGACAAACATCCAAAACAGAAGATACGAATGACAACTTCCAGTCAGGACTTTCACAATAAAATCAGAACGGAAAGAGGATGTAGACTTTTGTGAGTTGGGCCTTTAACTTTGAGTTGAAGTGACAGGCTTTGTGTCCGGGCAACCATGTGCACAACCAATGATGTGATCACGAGTTAAACTAAATCTGTGGGGATACTCACAATTCACATTGTGGATTGCGATTCTAGCTAAAAAGTTTGTCATATAATCTCCTGGCCAGATTGTGCACCCATGCTATACTCGTATCATGTTTAACACAGTGCAATGGTTATTTCAATCAACACTGTGCTATTGGTCAGAAATGCAAACTGATCCTCAGATCATTTAACCCTATAACTCATAGTTTAATAATTTCTTTAAACTTAACACTACTTGAACACCTGTTTGTTATGACTCTTACTCAACTGCACTCCCCCACCGTGCACAGCTAAAAGCCTCCAATATTCATTTTGTTTATCCTCACTTGCAGCAAAAATGTTGAAGGATGCTGAGAGACAAAATGATGTATTGATGTATTTCTCCTCTGCTACCTTTATACCAACTCCTGTCTGAGGGCACAGACACACCAGGTTCAGGACACCCGGGGGACAGAGAGAAAGAGAGAGCGAGAGAGATAGGGAAAGACAGAGGGTGAGAGACAGAGAGAGGCGATGGGGCAGAGCCAAGTCTCATCCTTCCTCTGCAGCCGCCAGATGAGCACCCACCTGATCACCACCCCTGGGAGCCACTGAGCAGCACACAACAGCTGGCAGTGCCACGATTATTACCTATAGATTATTCACAAGCAATAGCAATTATCAGTCTTTCATTGACTGGCGGTAAAAACATACTGTACAGCTCGGGTGTGTCTCTCAGGAATGAGTAAACGAATAAGTAAATGACAAAAACCATCCTGCCGATGGCAGGAAGAGGACCTATCAGACTTAGTGAAGAACCACTGAAGGTATGCCGCCATCTTGAGTCAGTGCAAGTGCCATCGCTTTGCTGTGAGTCATGTTTATATTTAGATTGGGGAGGAAGAGGAGCAACCAGGCGAATAATGCACATCACCTTACCCGGTGGAAGCATTTGGCTGTGTGTGAGAGAGAAAGAGGATATTTGACTTTGTGTGTAGATGCATGTGATCACACTGTCTGACCTAGAAAAGCTTGTTGCACCAATCAGAAGATTCATGGCAGTTGGGCAACACACTCCACTGTATAAATAACTTGCCGTGTGCCAGTTGCATGCATAATTAAAGAGCAAAGAGGCAGAAGCAGGAGCTCTAAAATTAGTAAGCCATCGTGTGTTCCCTCTCTCTCCTTCCCATTTCTCTTGAACATAGCTTGGACATTGTATGCTCCTGTACAGCAGGTGGGGCTACAGTATCTTGGTCCTCATTCAACACATGTTGAGCTATGAATGCTGGGAGCTTGAGGGTACTAGGTAATACTCTCCTAGTTTAGGTTAGGGCTGATAGCTAGCAAAAAGCTGTCTCCGGTCTTCTATTTTGAAACTGAAAATTTTCAATATTACCACGGACAGAACTCTACTGTAAACATCATCAATCACAGATATCTCATACTGCTTTCTCATTAGGAGGATGTAACCTTATCACAGCTTTTGGGATACTGAATATCAGCACAGTATATACACACAATGTACCAACATATGCCATTTTTATTGTTAAGTTGTAAGATCTTTGGCAGAATCTCTGTTGTTTAAAGCAATGGTTCACAAAGTGGGGTTGATGGGATTCCAGGTAGCTCCCAGCAAAAAGGGTAATCATTTATTTTCACAAAAATTCCATCCATCAGTAACACAATGACAGAATGTATGACTATATTGGTCATGGATTTCAAATACTTTCTGTGCGAAAAAAAAAAGTTTAGGGGTCCTTGGGGAGAAAAAGTTTAAGTACGGCTGGTTTAAAGCTTCAAAATCTTTCTCTTACCTCTTCTATGTGCTTCTATTCATGTTTTTCCCCCCATATACATAAAAAAAATGGAAATAAGGAAGGAACAATGGGTTTTGACAGGATTCACCTCATTACCGTGCAAGACTAATTATGTCAAATGTTTCATCCTTGAAGTGAAAACTATGTTATCTCTAAATTTGATGATTTTTGAAACTGAATGATAAATGTTCCTGTAATGGAAATCCAACTTCCAAACCTAAAAAGCACATGGATTATCATTATTAAGAATCACTGTCACAAAGCTGAAAACAAGGCTCGTTTTTCTTAGCTTTCGATAGCAATGGGTGCATTCATTCATTGTTAAAATCTCTGTATAAATACAATATCGTACTGTGGAGAATACAATGCATAATAATGGAGGGCAGATAGAGAATAAAGACTGCAAGATGAAATAGCTAATCAAAACAGGAACACAATAAGAGTACTCCATCAGAGGTAATTTGTCTATTTTCTGTGGTCCAGCAATAGATACAATCTCAATAGTAGCCAGAGGGACTTACTGGCTGTTTGAAATGGGGGAAAAAAACAAACTTGGGCGTCCATAGTTGTTTTTATGGTAGTGAATAACACAGAGACACAGTTTAAATCTCATTTGTAGGAGTGCCACCAAGTCCAGCAGAGGGGAGGGAATCTAACTGGAGGTAAGAGGGGGATCTTGGCGAGCAGAAAGGGCAGATAACGTGGAAGCCAGCAGAGGATGCTTTGACCTTTTTACTGCTCGTTTTGGAGCCAAAAAAATGGCAGGGGGCTGGGTGGAGGAAGCTCTTGCCTGTGGTGAAGTGGAAGCACCTCAGATCTTTGGCATCTCCGCCCCTCGTGCCAAACCTCCGCCTACTCCCAGCGGTCGGACAGGACATCACGGAAGACTTTAAGGGTTATAGCTGCTGACAGGTGTGGGCAGCCGTCATGACAATTACCAGGGACTGCTTAAATGTCTGACTACCATTTGTACGGGGGAAGTGTCGAACAACCTGCTTTGGCAGATTAATTTATTCCTCTGACACCATTTTTTCTCCCTTAGAAATCTGATCAAAGGCTAGAAGATGATGATTTACATGATAAACAGTTTTTTCTGTATTGTGTTTTCATACGACCAACAAAAAAAACATTTTATTCTCTCTAGAGTCCTACAGTTAGCAGCAGTGACAACACCATAATCTGACCCATAACTAGACCATGTATCCATCCCTGCCCTTATGTTTGCATTGAAGCCTGTGCCCTTTTCAATTATTAATGGCATGGTTATCCAAGAGTTTGTCAACAGCATGCCGTCTGATGAATATTATAGTATGTTATCACATTATGTGTCAAGGGGTCCAGTTGTAGCACAATAAACAAACCACAAAAGCAGCTTTTGCCGATTAGATTTCAAAATGGGCTGTGGTTAACATCAAATCCCACCACTTAGGATTTTGAGGGTGGGCTCACACTAACCTCCTTTATATATATTGTGGTATTCTGTAATAGAAAGTACCTCAGGAAATCGAAAGTGGGTTACAAAGAGACTCTCTTTGGTGCTCATTATGGTAGCACACTCATCAAACAGACTTGAAAACTAGAAGAATCGTGATTTTTTTTCTAAAAAAAAAGGTTAAGACTCTACACATTTTTCTTATCCGAGGATTTTCTCAATAGATTTGCGGCCACATTTAGACAAATTAGCTTGGTACAGCATAGTGAGCAATTCAATGCAATCGGAGGCAAATGTTGAAGCATAAATTTCTTCTTTTGGGAAGCTTTCAACATAATGAAAAATAAGTTATTTTAAAAGTAAAAAGCTGCAGATTCTTCTTCTTGATTAAGAACAGCCAAAGTCCACTTTTACATGTGTGAAGATAAAAACCAAAAAGCAATGTGTAATTTAACAGCTACAGATGTGATGAAGTTGAGATGAAAAGGTCTCATTTAAGACTGACACTTAACTAAAAATCTAATTTGCATATAAATACAAGGTAGTGATGGGTAAAGTTAAGAAAGAGTTTCAAGAAGACTTTTGTTGATAGGATGTCTGTCTCTGCAGTAGATCCAGTAGCTTAGATGTTAGCCATTGACTTCAGCTGACCACACACAGATGCTGGCTAGACTAAGAAGGTAAATACTGTCAACTGCTCTACAGTAGTCTGAATGCATGATGGGAGCCATTTTCTGAAGGGACTAAAAGTAAATGCACCAGCTGGAAAATGCAGAGGATGTGACAAACCAGGAGTCCTTTGGGAAAGAAGTTAGATAATGCCAATTCCATGTTTCCAAATAGACTTTCAGCAGTTCATGTAAAACATATAGGCTCCAGTTGTAGAGCCCAGTGAGCTTGGAGGAAATTTTTGAATAAGTAAGATAAGCCCAGAAATCCTTTTATCCAATTCAGAAGCGGGTTTTTCGGCATGATTACCAGTTCGACCATCCATCAGTCAGGCGGGCACAGGACTCCAACAAGGCTGAAACTCATATGTGAAGAAGCCACTGGCTTTGTCAGCATGAGAGAAACCCACAATAAAGGCACGATAAACATGACTGGTCTGACCACGAACCAGCAGCAGCCCAAATTCACTGCTTCAATAAATGCCAGTGTAGAGATTTGCTTAATCGCACCCATAGGCAACAGATTCTGAGGAGGACACTGCTGTTGCTGCTGACATAGCTGAAGTGAACCACTTGCACAGTTTATATGCCTCTAAGCAAAAGAATTGGTGGTTGGGGCAGGAATTACAATCATGGTCACCAAATCAGGTGTCAGAAGGAGTATTGGTCATGAATACTTCACTGTTTTCATAAAAGCAGAATAGGACGGATGCACATTATCAGATTCATACAAATCTCCTGTAAACTTAATTTAAAATGTTTGTTCATTGTTAAAGTGATCAGAGGTTAATACTCCCTCCTCCTGTGTGTGTGTGTGTGTGTGTGTTTTAGGCTTTTTAAATAGTATCAATCCATATCCACTTTAGCAGCATATGAGCCCTGTGGTTTCCCATCCCATAAATCTATAAGGAGAGATGCGGTCTGCACACTGACTTTCATCAAGGCCGATTAGCCCAACAGTTTCAGACACTCTGGATGCACTGATTCCCATTTTGGAAATACTAGGCTATATTAGGCATGGTTATTTAGCTCTGGCTTCTGTTTGGAGCACGCCTGCTTGTTGCTCAATACAGTGCATTAGCTCTAAGTGAAGGAAATGGATGTTGACAGACTACACACACACACACACACACACACACACACACACACACAGGGTGGAATGTGGTTCTGCCATATTGCTAAAATTCAAAACCACGCCGTTTCGTTCTCCTTTGTGATTTTAGCTCTTTAGAGTCAGACAAACAGGGCGACAAACGTACAAATATTTGGGCATCACCTACAGCAGACACCTCCCCCCTCCTCCTGCTGCGACAGTCCACTCAGAATTTAGTTGAATTACACAGGAAAAAGGAAAAACTACAGTTCAACTTACTCTCAACAAGTAGAGTGATTTGAGTGTGCAAGTTGTATAATGAATCTTTTGAAAACTGTTGTTATATCAGAGAAAAATCTCTAAAGGAACATGACGACTATCTACTGCAAAACAATGAGGAGTTTCTGAAAGAGTTGTCTTTCACAACAAATCTTTAAGGGGCTATTTGAAAGTTTTCTCTGCCGCCGAACATGGTTTCTTGCCTAGAGCAGGCGGTGGTGATTGGCGCTTTAAAAGAGGCTCTGCCATTGTTGCATTTACAAGACCAGGGGTTGCCCTCTGAGCAGCGCTACATCTTCAGAGCAGATTGGAGGCTACAGTGAGTCGCATATGGAAAGTGAAGAGACGGCCCGTTTGCAGCTGGTTAGCATGCTAACTTCAGCAGAAGAAAAGACTAGCGTTAAAATTGGCGTTGCTTTCCACCTGTGGAGACAGTTCTTGGTGAGTAAAGGAATGAAGTTTGATGTTGAACAAGGTAAGTATAAAGCTGTTAATGCTAACGCTAGCTATATAGCAACAGCAAAACTTACAAATAGTTCCTTTAAAGTAAGTAAAACAGTTTATTTTCAGTGATCAAAAGAAGGTGATCCCTCAAATATTGTCTTAAGGTGGGCTGAGAGTCGAGTCAGTGATCAGTGACTCTAAAATGCCACCAAATTAATTAAATGTATGTGTATTTCCCATGTTTCATTCCTTTTTGCAAACATTTTGGTCTGTGTGAACCACATCACTTATGTTGATGACATGATTAAATATGATTTCAAGGGCACAATATTGATTAGATGATATTTATGTACTTTTGGTGGAGTCATTTATATAAATCCTTTAACACTGGCAGTGTCTAAGATTAAAATTCCAGAGAGTTCTAACTTCTATCAGAATAATAATATAAGATTTATTCATTATTAATCAACACTGTGTTTCAAACTCCAAAGGGACTTCTTAGCCAAGATTCTCTCTCTAAGCTTGTTATTCATGTGTGATTATCTTTGAGGTATTTCTGGCACACTGTAAAGAAGCTTTAGGTGTTCCAAGATGCTTATTCTCCCTACAGTATATATCTGCATGCCACATGTATAATTTAACCTGTTTTCTGATGTCATCTCATTCCACATTAGCTAGTTTTTTTTCCCTATGGAGATGCTATTCCTCAAGGTGACCTTGAACCTTAAATAAAATCTATGGGATAGTTTGAATGCTTTGCTCCATGGCAGCAAAGATAATACTTGTACATGGTGGGACTAAATGCAGAAGATCAATATCGTTCTCGCCCATCGATTTTGGATTATTACATCACAAGTGTACACCACTAAGACGCTCCCATGCCCTCTCCAGGTCAGCAAACTGGAATTATCTCAGGACACATTTATAGAGCAGAAGGTGATACTCACAGACAGATTTAATTTCAAAGAAAAGAGAACTGTGCCTGCTATGTTGACATTTTCTGGTGTAAAAGCCTCCTTAAATAACTCCTAATTCAAAGAACAAGTGAGAGGAGAGGGGCTGCTAAGTGTGTGTTGAGACGGTAGCCTTTGCTGCTCATCTTTTCTGTGGCACACTGCACTCCAGCCAAATAAACAACACCATGTCAGCTCTCTGCAGCCCATCAATCTCCGTTCATCCCCATGAGTCCCGTGAGCAGATAAAAAGCTAATCAAACCCTCTGCCATGTAATTCATCACTGGCTGCTCATGAACACTCTATCTTCCATTCCTTCCCTTTGCCCCTTTTGGCAGCACCTCCATTTCTCTGACAACCGAGGCGTAATGGTGCTGACAAGCTAACAAATCAAAAGCATCTCTCTGCAGTCATTACTGGCCCCATTAAAATATTGATATTTGATCGTATTATTAGATGTTTATTGAATATTTTGATGCTAGAAGATCATACGCATTACTGATTTTTATGTTTATGATTTTTAAGTCATCGCTGCCACTCTCCCGGCTACAGTTTTCATGGTGTCATTTTGGGTTTTTGTGTGTCACTATTTTGTTGGGTCCAAATTCCCAGAGCCAAGGTTCTTCCTCTATTCAGGGAGGAGGAAGTGCAGTGAGACAAGAATGACAAAAATCACTCGCTCCCTTGTGAGCTGCTGTCCCACTTTAGCGAGTCTGTCAACAACCTGCCAAATTTGTCTTTTTTCTGATACATACTGGACGTCTCGTCTACCTTTTTCTGGAGAATCTCTCAAGGATTACAAAAGCACTGATGAGTGTAATGACTTCACTCTGGAACAGATTAGTAGGCTTGAAGTTTATATATGATTGAGTTTATATCTTGTGATTATCAAAGTGTGAGTAACAGCTGACTGAATGTAAGTTTAAAGGTGGTTGTGGCAAATGAAGACAATGCCCAAAATGATTCATTTAGAAAGACCTTATTTAAAAACATATTTATCAGTGATTCATCCAGCATGACTATAGTTGAGAGGTGAAATAGCTTGTGTACTGAACTAATAAATACACAGGTATGGTCCTAGCATTAGGAGTAGATTTGTCTTACATTTTATTGAAATATCCAAAATTTAATATCTTGATACCACCATGTACGATATTATCACGGCCGAATATCAGGCCAAGCCTTGATTCCGCTAAAACCATATTTTTGAGGTCGATACTGATATTTGACAATTTTCTAAATTTAAAAATAATATCAATCAGTAGTCATTTTTTTTAAACATAAACGCATGAAATGAACAAACATTTTTGACAAGGATCCCTAACATTTGGTTTTTAAAGCCAAACATTTTAGAGTTGAGAAATACTCTTATCAAAAGTCGGATGGACAAACTGAATAGCAACGTTGGCATTTCTATAATTAAATTCTTTGTTACTTTTTACTGTATATATACACTGGTATACTGCCACGTATTTCGTGTCAATTCACTAGTATGTTAATTTCCCTAATATGTTAGCATAACCATGCTATGCTTTGAAAATGTTCGAGGAACTACATATCTTATGAAACTGGAATATTCCAACACAAGGAAGAAGACAGTTACAAAATATGAATCGGAAACTAAGAAAATGCCACCATAATGTTTGGGAAAAAAACAAAAATTGTTGAGTGGGAAATAGACAAGGCACATTGAGGAGAAGTGAGCGCACAAAATACTTGAGCCATGCCAATAAATCAGCATCGGCTGATAGACCCTTATTAAATATAATGACATGTGCTGGATGCTAAGGAGCAATAAATTACAGCCTTGCATCATGCTCAGCTCTATCTAGATGCATCTCACACAACACACCCTTTCTAATCTTCCGAAAAATGTGACGCAAGAACACAAAGAGGACTTTCAGTTGGTTAAAGGTGGACTTAATGAATGTGAAGTGAATACTGCACAGCCTAGATACAGTATTTCCACACTTTGATGATGGAGAAATCATTACCAATGATGTAGGCGCAGGGCATGCTGAGGATAAAAGGGGCCCAGTCCATTATTGCAGTTGCAGTTATTGAAGGTTGCCATTACAACAGTGGTGCAATCCCATTATTGCAGCTGAATGAATTACAGATATGCCATGCATTCAAATTGACAGGGCGAAAGGTGGCTGATGCCAGAGAATCGCTCTGATTTTGTATTTATGCCTAATGAATATGTGCCGAGCCTTAGCTGCTAACCTCAGTGGAGACTCTAAAACGAGGGGGGAGGAAAATCATTTTATGGTGAATTAAAGGAAGACGGGACACTTTATGTTTTGGCCACTGCAGAGTGGTTGCCTGATGTGACGGCATTTCACGGTGTGTTGTCTTTGCTCAATTTTCAAATCCACCGACGCTCCCCAAAGAGCTCATCATCGGTTCAGCAAGGCTCCTGATCTTCTGTTTTTCTGAGATGTCACGAGTTTTATCTGCGGACATGTTATGGAAATACTCCACCACAATTCATTGAAAAGGAACAAAAGGTGTTTTTACTGATCAGTCCTCTCTTTGGTCTCTTCAGTGCATTCTGCTTTGGAAATTTAATTAATTTTCAAACAGCAGGGCGTCATTTTATTGAAAGGTGTAATTCATCCTTTGTGGTTGGAGCAAGTCACATTAATCTACATGTACTGGCTTCCTAAATACCCTCTGAAAGCATGCCCTTAGCAACCATTTATTTATGGTTAAGCGTGGGGAGGCGCATGGATACTGATAATGTGGAAACACAGGAAGTACACACACACTTCTGTGCACACAAGCTCAATTATTTGTGTTTGTTTTTCCATTTATTTTTCATTCGGGAGGATACAATGCAAAATTTAGCAGTCGCTTCATTTTTCTGTGATGAGTGCAGGCTGGAGATATACACTCGTGGTGTGGTAATCAAACATGTATATTGTCTTTGGTTCAGTGGCTTTTCTTCACTCTGCTGATATCTTCACACAGTGAAAAAAAAGGAAATGAAAGACAGTGTGAGGGCCATTTTTCTCTGGGGGGATACACTTCAAACACATACCCCTGAAATTCATCCAATATCTGTCTGTCTTTCTGTGACAACATGGAAATTTTGACATTTCTATGGCTTTAGAATTCAACGTTGGGCTATGGAGCTTTGAGACCGGATCTCTATGGAAGGGAGTCAAAAGACTGAAAAATATTTTGAATTCATTATAATTATTCTAAAAATGATCAGCATGGTCACAACTACTATATTATTCTGACTTTATAATTGAGATTTATACTCGGGCCTGAGCGTTGTTTGAGAATCAACTTTTTCATGTGCGTATCAAGAAAGTTTAAGGAAATCAAGCATAAAAATCCAAGTGAAAAAAGCAAAAAGAATCACAACAAAACATTTACTTTTAAGGGCCATATAACCCTAACCCTTAGGGTGGTTTTGGGGCAACACCAATGCACTGTATAGTGTCTTTATGGGAGGTTTAAGGGGGATTATAATTGTCATTGCAAAACGTGCCAATATCAGGGCTCATAGGGGGCCCCTGTACCCCTTGGGGCCACAAAATTTAGCCTGGTTTGCCTCTCATGATGGTGGGCCTCTGCTCAGCATCAATACTCATCAACTCTTGAGAAAAGCAGGACTTTTATAATAGTAAGTCCAGGATTAACGATGCAATGCTACGCTAGTGTGTGTTAATGCGCTTAATTCCCCTTTCGGCTCTAAACTTGTAAAACTGTAATGAAGGGAAGGGAACAGTGTATTAGTTTTGTTTCACTATGATGTTACTTAAAAGAATGAAATACATGAAACTTTACCTTTTCTCTTGTGCCTACAAGATCAAAAAGATGCAAAAGCACACAAAGGGACCTTGATGATATGAGTTCGTACATCAAGCATTTGATTTGGTGAAAATATTAGCTGTTAAACTGTTACCCAGCAGTCTCAGCACATAATATGAAGGCTATTGAAAAGAGAATCAGTATCAAGTGTGTCTACTCTTCTGACTCAAACTATCAGCTACTGTCTGCTAATGTCTGTTCATGATAAAATGATATCATGATATAATGATATATAATTTTCTGGTGTAAATCAGGCTCTGTTGAGCTGTTGATGATATTAGAAGAACGGTTGCAGGTTTTTCATACAGACGCCTCAATCTTTAAATTGAGAATAAAGTTGAAATTAAAATTTATTTGTTCAATAAAGGATAACTCACACTAAAACTGAGACTTTGCATCATCAGAGAGCCATTAAAAAGATTAGTCAGTCTATGCAACATCCAGTCATCGAGCATAATGCAGCCTTATAATATTGCAGTGTTTTGTTTTAGTTACAACACTAATCATGACTATAATGTGCTTTTGATGTCACATGAGCGCCACAAGTCCCCAACATCACAAACCAAGATGGACTACTTTGAAATAAACTTAGCATCACACAGAGACCCAAAAACATTCATCAATTGAAAACCATTCGGTTCCGCCATTTAAACAACGCCATGTCTTTGATCTTGTTGCAATTTCCCCCTCGGTCTAAAACTTTCTCGTCCTTTCATCTGAGCTGAGGCTGAATGAGGAACGCTGTCTGAAAACAGGTGTTCTGGTTGTTTGATGTTAGCCTGTGGTGGTCCGGCAGGTTTGAGAACATGAAGCAATCGTGACCCCATTCTGGCGGCCCACGACGCACTCAACCCCCTCCTCCTACCTTTCTGATGAAGCAGCCAGGTGCCAAAAATACACGCAGCTGTGTTGAATAAAACATCTGACACAGTGACTCCCTGACTGATGGCGGGACAGAAGGAGCCACCTTGGGGATAGAGGGGTCTGGGACTCACTACATCCATTCACTCAACTCATTACACAATTTAATGAGAACGTTTCTGTGAAGTCGGCGGCTGCGTAAGGCTCGGCCTTGACTGCTGCTCTGGATGAGGGAGGAGACTGTGGTGCTGAATCTGACTCTGCTCCTACCACTGTGGTTATTCAGACATTTAGTGACTTGCACTGAGGGAACATGAAAGAGGATCTGTGTCTTGTTTGCTATAGGGTACAAACATCTCTTGAGCCACTCACAGCGTGTATGTTTGTTTGTTTGTTTGTTTTTTTTGTACCTATTTTGAAGGAAATACACCTAATTTTTGGCTGGTCCACAACAGAGGGGACAGCCCTATTAATGTGAATCACTGATTGACTGACTGAGTGATTATGTTACACCATTGGTCAACAAAAAGCCGCATGACAGAGGGATAAGGTTACACTATTGGTTAGTACATTTATCCCTATCACATTCATCACATTTATCACATCTTAGCTACTTTCTGTGGAAGACAGTCACCAGTATTACCCCAACAGTGCGATAACAGGATTTTCTTCTGCAGGCACAAGTAATATCTGGATTTTAGCCGCAGAGCAGTGACTGCTGGTTAACATGTTGTCTTCATGGGCCGTGTTTTTGTCACCATTTAATACTTGTTCTGTTGTCTGACAACAGAAACAGAAAAACATGTAAATGAGAACAGCTTCATTGGGAATTTGGCTGTATCAAAATACTGTATCTGAGAGCACAGTGTGTAGGAGAGAGGCAAACAATAAAGGGCTGAAACCGCTTGACAATAAGCAGAATGCAAATAACCTACAACGCAGTCCAGCCAAATACCAGGATTTGATCTAGTCTCGTTTCAGCTGGAACCTATGGATTTAAACCAATATTACACACATTGTAGATTTTAGATCTGTACAAGTTTGTCAGAAAATGCTGATGAATTTACAGCATCAGGATTGATTAATCTACTGGGTATTGAATAATAATCATTTCAGCTCTACTGTAGTTAACAGCAAACACTGTCCTCTTGTGGCGAGCACAGATTAGAAAACCTTCCATTATGAGAAACATTTGATTTCACTTTGTTACTCATTGGGTATTTTCATTTATTTGTGATCCATCTGTATGCATATATCATATAGAGGCAATATGATCCAAACACTTGAGTCAATCCCGAATTATCATTTCGAAGCGAGGCTGGTTATCCCTATTAATATCATCCCACCACGTCATCAACAAACAACAAACCACATATTTGCTACACAAACACACCTCCTCTCAGTGACAGACGGCATCTCCAAGCCTGCGGAGATCGGCTTCAAAGCAAGTGAGAAAGTAGTGCACTTCCTGCAAGGCTGAAATAGAACAAAACACAGCTACACATGGAGCAACTGAGCATCAGGTTATTTTTATCAACAGGCAAGGAGTCATTCTGATCCCCACGCTGGCACAGCACCAAGACCCAAGACGCGGCGTATTTAGCTACATATTGATTCAACATTTAAAAGACTAGTTCACTGGCTGTATCAGATTACAGGAGCCACTGCCCCTTTAAGCCTGAGAGCAACACCAAATCCATTTTTAAATACGATTACAGGAGGAACTGGGCTTAAGTATTTGGTTAATGTGAAGGATTTGAAACCCGTGTTTCACCGGCTCTTCAGCAATTGTGCAGACCCGCTGATGATCCGAATTCTGTTAAAGAATCTGGGTCACATTCAATAAATATTATGTCTCTTTTGTTTACATATGTCTGGCCTGTGTTGCAGTCACTCAAAGGAGTCTGCAATGATGCCTCCGAGGCACAATGTCGAGCTCACAAGCATGTCCAATAAAATCAAAGTAAGGTTGGTGAAACCTGTCGATGCATAACACAATAATTTAGCCCTTGTGGGACAATTTTAAAAAGACATGAAATGAATGAAATTGTACTCTGGGGAAAAGGGATGGTGCTCTTCATTCTTTTCCTGTTGTAAACACATTCATTTGGAGCACATCCTGCAAACTAAATGAAGCAGGCACTGCCCTGTGGCTATGTGTTTTCCACCCAATCTCTTCACGTATGCATCCAGTGAATGGATTACAACCCAGAGAGAGAGACTGATGAACGGAGAAAGAGAAGAAGAGGTAACAAAGAGGAGGTAGGAGGAAGACAGAGGGTAAACAGAGAGAACTGTTAGTATGTAATGACCCCAAAGCTTGAGATGGAGTCGTGAGTCACTGACTGTGTTTACTGTACACAGAGACAGACAGCAAGACAACACAGAGGGACAATATCATTTACTGACACACCTCTGAGATACACGACTGGTGATTTGCAGTGAGGATGCAATAAAGAAGGTGTTTCTGTCCACAGAGGATGTATTTTCCTGGGAGCAGAGCAAACAGCTTCACAGTCACATATAAGCTGCAAACATAAAGCTACTGTGAAGATGCAGACAATTAAGCCAAACAGCAAGCAACGGCCTGACAGAAAACATTTCCGGGATGTTAAACCTCCCAAAATAAGATTCTTTCTAATTAATTTTTCACTGGTTGACTGGTCAGGGGTGAATTGCCGATCTAAGTACAGTATCTTGATTTTGCTTTTTTAAATTATAATGCAAATTGTGTTGGCAAAATTGAAATCCATGTGCACCAATGTGGAACTGAGGCCAATTAAAAGAGGGGAACAGGTCTTCAGAAATTATTGTGTTAACACTGATGCTTTTTTTTGGACGCTCCGCATGTTACTCAAAAACTAAATTGTTGGATGTGTAATTAGCACTGATAATCTACACATCAACTTTTTCTTTCTTTAAAAACAAATTGAGAAATGTTTCAGATTTCAGGTGGCAGCAATATCTAGTGGCTGTGATCCCTCATTGCACCAGCTCCTCCTGAGTCTGTGTTGCACACTGTCCCCTGGTTGACCGTAATGACGCCAGCAGCTCACATCTCACCACGACAGAAGATGTTGTGTTTATGGTTCTATGAAAGTTTTCCATCAATTTAAAAACAAGGACATGTGGAAGTAACAGGTCCACAGCCGGTGCAGAGATACTTGTCTGGTGCTTGAGCCCCACGGGGACTCTTAGCAGGGTTGGTCAGCCAGAGTGGGAAGTTGGGCTCCAGTTATTGATTGAAGCTTCTCATAATTTGTGAGCAGGTCCACAGGTGCCACAGGGCTGAGCGCAGCAAGGATGTTTGTGTGTGCCAGTGTAACACTCTGACATTGAAGTTGGTCTTTCTACTGCGACTGAATAGGTTAGGTGAAGAGCCGAGGTGGGATTTTGCAGTTTGTCTCCAGTGACGACACACCCCCCTTAGAAATTACACAAAAATGTTGCGAACAAATGCAGGTTGTAAATGAAAGTCTAATTTACTGTTCAAACTGCAAATGATATGCCTTAAAAAATTACAGATATACTATTGATTACGCTATAGCTTGATCTGGCATAGAGTGCAACAAAAAAAGGGAACATCATCAACTAATCGAAAGGTCGGTGGTTCGATCCCCAGCTCCTTGAGTCCACATGTAAAAGTGTCCTTGAGCTAGATACTGAACCCCAAAGCGCCCCCAATTGTGTAATCGGTCTGTGTGAATATGTGTGTGTGTGTGTGTATACTGTACAATTGTGTAAGTGAATGGGTGAATGTTGCTTCTAGTGTAAAGCGCTTTGAGTGGTTGAGGATACGAGAAACAGTCTGTCCATTTACCATCATCTGTGATCAAATAAACCGTGGGTAGTCTCCCTTTGGTGATGTGTAGTGTTACTACAACTTGCATAAATGTGGGGGAAAACAAACAGCGTTTCATTGATTTTGAACTGTGGTGTGAATGTTGTTGCTGGCTCAATGAGCAATTGTTTGTGTTGGTGGTAAAATATCAAATGATTGGTTGATTAGTTGCCTCCAGGAGAAGATTTTGCAGAACTCATCATAACACCGCCCCTCTCAGTATACCTGTCAATCCATTTAGCATAACCTAAAAGGTTTACACCAGCTTCAACAGTTAGTGCCACTCTTTGTCCTCCAAAACAAGAGGACTGGACACCAAGCTGTGAAAAATCCAAACACATCATGGTGGCAGAAGTTGTCCAAGAGCAAAAAGCAAAGAGTTGAGAAGTTTTTTACCGGCTCAGTTCACCTGAATCACAGAGAAAATCACGTAGTATCACTTACCCTTTGTGGTAACTAGATCTGCTGCTAATCTTATGCAATACACGTGAATGAAATGTGATTTGTTGTGCAAATCACTTGAGATAATCAACAGATGTTGATGTGAACAGGCTTCATTCCATCTATCCGATTTGCGGCAGCATTTAGGTTGAATAATATTCATCCAGGGTACTTGTGTGTCATCTACCCCACATCTGGCCTGCGAGAAAAAAAAAAAAAAAAAAAACCTCCACTGATTCCACTTTTAATTGGAATACTTGTCGTTAATGGCGGCAGCTTTACAGAGTTTGTTTTGCAATGCACAATGCATGCATAATCCATATTTGTAAGTGGCTGCCTCTTCATTAACAACATTTAAGAAATGAATGTGAGGAAATCCATCATTATCGCTGTTCGCAATCACCAAACCCTACAGCGGGTGCAAACTCATAATCTTAGGCAATTTGCATATGCAATTAGTGTAAGCTTCAAGGAAAGGACGTGATTGACAGGGCTGAAATGTTTTGCCTAGTTGGTCTGATTGAACCCAATTTAGAGAGTAACCATGGCCGACTTTATGGGAAGTGTTTTGTACATTATATCTCCCAAGCCATTTTGAGATACCACAGCAGATAAAAGGACCACAATACTGTTGGACAGCTCGACCTCCAGGACTCTATTGTAGCAAGTATGTCCAGGAGACAACAGCATTGTATATTACCTTGACACACTCCTTCCACTTATCTGCTGCACACGGCGCCAACAAATACACAATCTGACAATTCATCAATTGTTTGGCACCAGGCCTATTCTTTTGGACAGCTTTGAAGATTTTGCCATCAAGCTAAGAAACAAACAAAAAAAATAAATCATGCTGCCTGGTTGATAGAATTTCATTTCAGAGGAGCCAGACATAGGAAGTGTTCTATTTCTGCCCCCAGCTCTCATCTTCCTTTCTTTCTCATTTTTTCAACAGCACTCCTCCTCAAGGTTATTCATCTGGCCATGGAGTCAAAATCAATGGCAAGAGCAGGGCTGAGGGTTAAAGGCTTGCACTGAATCCCGTGCCGTGCATATGGGACATGAGGGGACCGCCATGTTTCATTATAAATTCAAGGCCAATCTGTTCCCAGGGAGGCAAAGCAGGATGTCAAGGTAATGAGTTAATTTGGGAGATAAGGAACAGCAAATGTAATCTCTGAAATTTCACCAGCAGCAAAATGGCTCCTCAAGCCTCAAGCTCATCCTATCAAGCAGAAGGGGGGGGGAAAGTCACTCATTATTGTGATAGTTTTAGGTCTGGATTCTCTACAGAGCTGTAAATAAAGGTAATCATCCTCACAAAATATGGTAAAGCATACCCTGAGGCGACATTGTAAAGATCCCATTAAACCCTCTGGTGTGAATAACAGAGTGGGATTGCTTCAAAATGCTTCAGCTTAAGCAGCAAAGTGCAAGAGTCAAACAGCTTAAGAGAGCACAATAATTTCTGCCACTATCGCAGACCCCAGACTACCCAGTACGCCAGCATTATATCAAATTTAAGCAGATGCCTAGTTATTATCCCCAAGTGGGCTGGGTTGGCCCCATGGTGCTGTGGTAATGAGTGTTTTTTCGTCCGACTGGGTGGACATGTTTTGGAAGAAAGGCCTCTGTCTGCCCCCCCAAGTAGCTTGGCTCTGAGGATGAACTCCACACAGCATGGAGCTATATGCCTCCACATTTGCATCATCCTTCATGGGAGTCCCAAACATGTCAAACCGCTCCATTTTTTCAGGGATGACGGCGTTGATAGATGGCACAGTAAACAAGAGGAGTGAAAATTGAGGCCACTTGCTGTTATATCTTTCTTTTGCTGGTGGTGCTATTATTCCAGCAACTGACTCTGGCTGTGCTGGTTGGCAGTTTTCTCAAGTGAAAACATTCCTGTAGCGGAGGGTGTAATAGTATGCAACTTTCTGAGCAGCTGTTAAAAAAAGGGGGATCACCTCAACAAGGAGCAGGGACGGCAACGCGAAGTAATGAGAGCGGCTTATGAAGATAAACTAGACGGTTTACGCAGAGAGGTGTACAGCGCTCGCACGTGTCAGCTACAGTACAGCGCTAATGGGTGAGGAAGAGCATGGGGAGGCGGCTGGCTGGCTGGCATGACAACCTACAGCAGACAGGAGACTTGGTTGCCATGGCGACATACAAGGATGTTTGTATCACAGGCGAATCTCAGCGGTTGGCAGCGGAGGGGCACTCATGCTGTTCCACTAACAGTAGCGGAGAATCGTCGGGGCCAGAGACGAGAAAAGGTGGGGTGAAATGGAGCAATGCCTTTATCTTATCTTCCCTCCCAATCTCTTCTCTACAGCACGGCTCAGACACACTGTGGCGGGGAGGGGGGTTCCTGTGTAACTGGGAATCAGGGACTTACTGGTTCAAACAGCTAATGAACCCTCTTGCTTTGCTGTATTAGAGAAAAGAATGAAATCATCTTCACAGTAGGGTCACTTGAAAATATTAAGGCTGGAATGCTGATTATGTGCCTGTGCATTTATTCTGTTTAATCCATCCACAGTGAATTTAATGAGCGTGCAATGACCTTGATTGGTAGCAAAACAATCCAGCAATGTGACTCACTTGAGCGAGATGCTCTCTATGAGTCGAATAATGCACTCAGCTGACAGGGGGATGAGAAAAGAAAGAAGCAATAAGTTGCATATCTGGACAACCACTCATGCTTCCCAGCACATGTTGAAATTATTGTGACACATTTTAAATCCACCAAGGTCATTTGTGTCATGGGCAGGGTGGTGCAGGGTGACAATGATTTTAATTGCTTTTTTTTTTATCCCATCATGCCACTGTATCTTGCACACACTGCTGGGTGTCGTGTTGCTTTATGACTCATGCATCCTCCAAGGGCGCCCCGAAGCAGCAAGTGAACTGTAGCAGAGCGAGTAGGCAACTTAGTTGGACATAGTTTGTTCCGCTTTCCCCTTGTCATGCTGGGGACACCGACAGCAGCTCTGGAGAACTGTGAGTTTATACAATCTGTAAAAAATAAAAACCACAATTATCCTTTGCTGCCTTAGATAAGACTCAGCATGATGAAATGTGCAATTTTGTTCAAAATTGATGCATTTGCCTTTGTGATACTTGATCTACATTTCCTGTGTATTCATCATAATACCCCCCCCAAAAAATGGCAGCTGTTTCCCCCTAAACTCATGAATGGGAGAAAAATGGACACTAGTCATTTGAATTCTGGGCTCATCTCCATGCTGACACTGAAACTGTCAATACAGAGTGGCTGAATCAACAGGGGAGCATAGTGGAGCACCTCTATTCTAATCATTTCAGACAATGTTAGCCAAAAAGAAAAGATAATTACACAAAGAACCGCAGTTTATTAGGTTATTAGTAACATAACCTTTGAAGTAAGGTGGCTTGATATCAACAGGTGCATCATGGGATGCCCCCGTTTGTCTTTGGAAAGAGAACGATGTTTTTATTTTTTTTTTTAAATGCTTTATTACATTCATGAAACATTTAAAATATCCTCCAGGGCATCTTTTTTATGCCACGTGCCCTTCAGTAATAATTAATCTACTCTTTCATTTGGCAAAGGGGATGTTTCACCCACTATGTACAGGCGAGGGTGGGCGAGGGTGGGCAGGGGGGGGCCAGGAGGACAGACATGGAGCACACAGGGCAAGGCGTGTGTCCCTCAGCTGTACCACACACCCAGATGGTATTAATCTCTAATAACTTCCCCACAAAGCACCTTCGGGCAGCGGCAGGAGAAATGCTACGGGTAGCTGATGCATTTCACCAGAGCTAAGTATGATTCAGGATATTAAAAAATTGTAGGAGGGCAAAAGCAATTTCCTCCTAAAGGGGATTTTAAAATTACAGCTCTCAGACTGGGAGGAAGTTTTGCCATAAAATAATTTTCTCATTCTTACCTATGACAATGAAACACCTCCCGTCCGCTACCATGGTTATATACATGTACACCTAAGATAACTTCTGTAAATGAAAATCTCTGAAGCCATGAAATAAAAACCTCCTTGAATACACTTTGTACATGGATTTTCAAAATGAGCGACATGCTGTTGTGTTATTTCTTTAAAGATTTTCCTTAAGAAGAAACCTGAAAGAAACCTGAAAGAAGGCATTGTATCATGAATTCACTTCACTTGCTGCTGTTGAATTTGCAAACCAAGGCAGACGTATCCATCACAGACTTGTTTTTTTTTTCCTGGCTTCATTACACATTGTTCAAGCGGTGCCGTTGATCCTTTCCGACTGACTGCAATTTAACGCCAATTGTTTTGACCGTATTGCAGCTGATAAATAGGAATTTAAATGCAGTCGCATGCAGCTGGAAGAATGGGCTTTTATCGCGAACCGAACAATGCTTTGGTTCTTCTGCACAAATGAAAACACCCTTTAAGCTTTGTTGTATTGTGAGGAAGGGACCCACTCATGCTGTTACAATCAGCCACTTTACACCATGTGACGTTAAATTGTCAAATAAGGTGCAGGATGGAGTTCGCTGGGAACTAAGGTGGTTTATCTCTGGTTACTGTCAGTGCGAATGCTAATGGCCCTTTTTTAGCAAACATAATTATTTATATGAAAATCACTGAAATTATGATTGTACAGCTTGTCGCACAGTATTAGAGTTTTTTCTGCCCGCCCTCATGAAGCAAAATACTATAATACTACCTACTTTCTGTTCAGCCCTGTCAATAGGATGTGTACGAGTATCTGTGTGTGTATTTGTGAAAGCGTGTGTGCGGATTGATCATGTAATCTGAGTCTTATCTCGGTGGGTCTACGGAGATCAAGCAGTCCTGAGTTCTATACACCCTGTCAAACACCCAGATTCAAATCAGGACTTAGACCAAGCTAATTAGCCTATCAGAGTCTGGCCTTTAAGACAACGCTGAAACCAGTTAGCCAAGCAACAAAAACTATGAGGAGGACCTTCTCCAATTAGTGCATCATTACTTTACATATGACAGAATTTTGTGTGGTCTTTGCAAAACAACTTTCTGATAACTCAAAAGCCATTTTAGACTTAAATTTGGACCACAGTGCTACTCGAACGTAGTGATTTAAATGTTGCTTGTTTGGGTTTGCAATTCTCCAGTGTCCAACTTCAGAAAATAAAAAATTCTCCCTGATGTGTGGTTGAGAGCTGAAAAGCAAGTGGTTTCCTCATGAAGCAGTTAAGAAAATTTTGGCCAGAAATAATCAATATGTGTCCAAGATGAAAATGATATGCTTTCATTGTTAGGAAAATCAATTCAGGTGAATTATTTTGTTTTCTTTTTATGTTTATTTGTGTTAGATCGATGAGTCTGAGATTGGAATAGTCACAACAATCTCACTGGGTTTGACCCTGAAATTTAATCTATGTGAACAAACTAATGGCTCAGCATTCACGTTTTAAACCATGTCCTTCAATGTAAAAGATCGCATACAAGCAGATCTACATACAAGCTGAAAGCATGAGAAAAAAAAGGTCCATATCCAACGTATATGCACTGAGGGCACGATTAATTTGCTAAAAAACATTGTAGAAAATGGTCTCACTCAGTGATGCCATGCTGGTCTGCTAACAGGCGGTGTTCAATATTTCATTTCCATGAAGAAAACAAACACAATAAATAGACAACTGTGCAGTTGTGTTTATTTGGAGGAATCAAAACACTGTGCAAGTTTATTTAACTGGATTTCATACTTAATGGAGTACACTTGAGGAGTGACACATATTAACTTTTTGTGTTATTGTTTATAGAGACAATTGCTTCTCTTCCTGCTGCTGAACATATGCATTTTAAAATTTTAACGATTGATTAATCGGTGATCGACTGTAATTCTTTGCTCATTCTCATCATGCACACTACATCAGCTTGATACTGTAAGTTAGAGCCAGTCTTTTATTTATTTACAGTCTTCTATCACTGTATTTGACCTACTGCAGCTGTGGCAAAGTGATGGTGGTACTGGACTGTAATCAATACTCAATCAATAATCAACAGCAAATGACCTAAATATTATACAGCAACTGAGCTGCTTAAAAATGTTGCTCCTGTAATCCATCAGCAACCATTATCCATTGTATTTATCTATTCAACCAATGATGATGATAGAAGGATGAGCAGGACAACCAGTCCTGAATCTCTACAGTGTCACTGATCTGTGCACATCCCTCCTCACAGGCACCCACTACCAAATGGACACACAAGGTCAAATCATAGATCATAGATACTATTTATATCCACTATTTTGTTCACTATCCAGAGCAAAAACAAACACCCACCTTATTCTCTTCACTGTCCCACCTGCACTTCCTATCCCTTCACTTCCCTCCATCTTCAAATAAACTGATCGTAAGTGAGAAGCTTCAGCTAAATGCAAAGTAATCCTGGCAGATGCCCTTTTATCCGGAGGCCTTTGGCTTTGTGAAAAGTTCACTCAAGATAACTCAGCCCGCACAAAAGGTTAGAAGTGCTCGGACATCAGGCCCGTGACTTTGGGCCTGTACTTTTCATTAATAGCTCTTTAACAAGCCTGATAAAACATGACGACACCTCTGGCGACAGTTGAGTTGCCACTTGATTAGTTTGTGAGTCAACATCTGCCCCCGCCCTCTCCAGCTTGGTGTAAACAACATCAGGAGATAATGTGTTGAGCTTTTACAGCCAAAAGGAAGAATTCATAATATCTGTAGACCTTCATCATGACCCAATCTGATAAACACATTTAAAAAAAAATCACCTGGCTGATGATTACATTCAGTCTGGGTTCCCTGAAACACCAGAACATGAAAAATACCCTCCAGGTGTTTTTCAAAAAGCTATTGCCAGCCAACAGTCCACACTGAATCCATCAGTGCAGGCGCAGCCTCAGCTTGTCTGATTCAGTTAGTGCTTATGAAATGGAGCATCTGCAGAAGCTCCCAGAGAGTATGTAAACATAAGCTCTGCCTTGGGAAATGAGCTGAGGGGTCATTTAGATTTGGGTGGGGGAAGCATGGAGTGCTGCCTCGCTTTCACTCTCCCTGTCACCTGGTAACAGTTTGACACACGGGAGCTTCCTGGCTAATGTATTCCAAGCGCTAGGCTAAGCAGCAACACCTGAGCAACCCCGACCCCCCTCCCCTCCTCTCCCCTCCTCTCCCCTCCCGCTGCATTGGCTGATCCCGACTCCTGAGATATTAGGTAATCCTGGAGCAGGCGAGAGGCGACAGGCCACCCGTCTTTTAACAACGCCTTATTTGTCAGCGAAGGCGCGCTACAATCGCCACGGATATGCTTGACATGTTTGCCGAGAGCCATCCATTGCATTTGCACTGTGCAGGAGCCAATTGGTGCTCTATCAGTTAACCTGTGGAAGGTGATAAGCCTCCTTTACAGCAAGGGGGGTTCCCACAATCACAACAATAGCAGAGATATTGGGTACCATATGGAGCTCAAGTTGCTTTTCAATTGCATCTACTCACTGTATAGACTCCTAAGCCTAGAAGATTGTGACTATGAGCAGGAATTCATTATCACTGGTCAGCTTGTATAATAGCTTATCAGCACATGGTACAGTCAGGAACAAAAGCATGCAGGAGAAAAGTCACAGACAGAGAGGGATGTCTTGTTTCCTTTTCAAATGGCATTACAGCTCATTTCCAGATCAATAGCTTGCCTCTTTCCTCCCTGCCCAAGATAAACCCATCACAATTGAAGGATGGAGGAGAGTGGAGGAGGAAAAAAAAAAAGACAGGGCACCACAGCCACAGCCCATTTTATCTGATGGAGAGAGGTGAACAAACAGAGGGATTAGCTTCCATGGGATGAAAGCAGCTCCTCGTCTTCTGTCTCTATTCCCCTCCCCTTGTCTCTCTATCCGCCCACACATCCACACCGTGGTCTCCCCTCGCAACCATGAGAGGCATGCTCTATATGTTGCTGCCGATCTGCTGTCGCCAGCTGCGCTCCACCCTGTACCTACAGCAGTTTCCTAGCAATCAAGCAAGCACACAAAAAGCTGTTTGGTGCACATGGCAATGAAAGGCACAGTGAAAATGGGCGCCAAAAAAGGTGTCACAGAGAGGGGCTGGGAGTTGTAGCAAAGTGTAGTTCCCCCCTGTGGCACCCTCAAAGCACCCACCCTTCCTGATCCACCCTTCCTGATTGTGTCACCTAGACACCGATACATAAACACACAACCACTCCGCCACAAAAACACACCCACAAACAAGAGACACCCTATTTCTTTGTAACTTCTGGGTGGCCCAAAGAGGAAATGTGCGCTCTTACCTGGCAACAGCAGCACACCTTCAGCTCCAAATCTGCTCGCCCTGACGAGGAGACACGCTCATCTGGAGTAGGAAAAGGGAGTCGTGGGAACACAGAGTGTGTGTGTGTTATGTGTGTGAGTGTGAGGCTGACAGAGAAAGAGAAAGAGAGAGAGAGGGAGAGACAGGGAGGGAATGAGAGAGAGAGAGAGGTGGAGCCTGGTTTCGGAGGAGAGAAAGAGGGCTGGATGATGACTCTGTCTGCTGTCTATATAGCCAGTCTTATGGGAGCAGTGTGAATGGCGCTAGATCATCTCTTGTTCAAACACAGGCAGCGGATACACCTCTTGCAAGGCTAGGAGAAAGAAACCCGGGGGCAGAGAACAGGAGGAAGAGTAGGAGGAGGTGTGAGAGAGACACCCAAAGCCAGCATCGTCACGCAGCGGTTCCTAGGAATCCCTCCAGTAAGAGGGGCACTGCATCACTGAGTCCTTGGCTGTGATTGGCTGGGTAGTGGGGAGACGCCAAGGATGGTGGGCAACACTGTGTAACCTAAGATGACCCTTTCAACACATATTAACATGCCCCCTCTGTGCCTCCCAGCCCCTCCAGGCACACGTCACCTTCAAGGACACTTGAAAAAAATCCCGTCCCCTAGGATCCTGGGGACCTTGGGAGGATGCCTGTGTGTATGAGTGTGTGTCAGTTCATAGTAAGCCATGGCCTGCCCTTGTACATGAACAAATACCAAAACACACACATGCATGCATGTGTGCACACACACACAGCATCCACCAAGAACTTGCCCATGAAGGGAAGATGATTTCCCCAGGGGAGGGCTGAGCCCGTCAATAGAAAAGCCACACAAACACCTGCAAGGACAATCTTTCAGTGATTGAATATGTTGTTACACTGTCCTAAACCCAATGAAGAGGTTATATATACTGAGTATAAGCAATTTTTAAAAAGTTTGAAGTGACCATAACTAATATTTTCACCTCAGTTATTTTGAAATTCTCTGAAATAAAATCCAATTTAATACTAATGTGCCTCAATTGAACATCTGGGTCGATTTATCTAATTATTATGTAAATTATAATAAAAAATATTGGAAATGGTTAAATATTATTATCTTACATTTTAAATAAATTGTCTATCTTATTAAAATACTTCAAATTTAAGGGAGGAAATGAAGCGGCTGAGACATGGCAGTAAAGTGATCATGAGACGCAGGATTCATGAATATGGAAAGTGGCTGATAACTCCATTTTTAGCTGCCTCAGGTAGCAGATGAGGTTTTCTATTGGCCGCATGGCATGAATAAAAGTGGAGCCCAGCTGCACTTAAAGGTCAGACAGAAACCCAGGCAGATGAGTGAATAGAGCTCTCTGCCTGTCCCATAACATGTGAGGTGAGGTGTTGCTCAGGATGAGCTATAAGGATGCTCATGCTCATAATATATTGTAATAACTAGAGTTAATTGATTAACAAACTTGTTGATCTTGAGCTTGACATTAAGCTTGTTATTAGGCATTCTGGAGATTAGAGGCCTGAATGATCAATTTATTGTTTTTCCTGTCCCTGTAAAAGTTTTAAGGGTTGTTGTCAGTCTATACTGTTTGTGAAGCGCTGTGATTGGCTGGCAACATGTCCATGGTTACCCAGACCCTCACCCAATGTCAGCTGGGTTGGACTCCAGTGGATGAATGGATGGATTGAAGTGCCTTTCAATTTAATTAAAATAAAATTCAAAATGGCCCAGATGTCAAGAAAATCTTAAGTTTATTTGGTTCAAGTGTGTTATTTAAAAGGTATTTTTATCATCTAGATAATATATGGTAATCTATCCATATATGAATATGAACATATTTACATAAAATACAGTCAAAAATACTGTTTTGATATTTGTTTGGGGTCAAAATATCACTTCAGCATACCTGTAGTTGCTGTGATGGAAAGTGACTAATGACTAAGAGTTAAAAATCTCTATATAAGCTGCCTGATCTTCTCCTTTCGTGTCATGTCAGTGTTTTTACGCAATTAGTCAAAGCCTCCTCAAAAACCGAGGAGAGACCGTCCGTTTTCCACTGGTGAGTCACATACTGTAGCACCCTGTGGTGATCTTTCTTTATCCAGCATTAAAGGTCATCCTCCCCTCCAGCATAGTTTTGGTTTTTATTATAAGAATGTAATAGATGATAGACCATTTATAGTAACAAAATATTTTCATTCACAACAATGTGAACAACATTTAGTAGCTGCTATGGAGCTTTTGCATAATTAGGAGTGAGACTAAGTCACTACGGATGAGGAAAAAAATCAACAATGCCATATGTTTGCAGTTGAAGATTATGTAACATGAGTGAAAGCTTCAAAGCAGCCTCTAAATGGACCTAGTGGCGAGACTGTTTTCTCAACCACTGTTTCCAAGGTCAAGAATGAACTTGACCCTCAGTTGACTGATGTCTATTAAAGTCAATACAGACACCAGCACCAGCAGACTTAAACTGGCTTCAAATGTTTTCAGCTATGATCTATTCTTGTTTATTTTTGGATCTATTTTATGTCAGAAAATTTGACAAATTAAGAGAGTTTTGCATATACTTTTATCTTGACAGGGAAGAAAACCCACTGAAACAGCATTTAAACCATCCGCTATTAAAGGTTTGTATCAACACCAATGGTAGCTTAATTATCAGGTTGCTTAGCAGCTGCTTCAGGCAGAGTGACAGTATTGCACTGAAGTGGTTTAGGAAAGTCATACGCTCAACTTCACCTCATCAGTAGTTCAGTGGTTGGTGGTACTGACACAGCAATGCTTACTTTTATTTAAAGACAGATATGGGTTCAGTGTATCAGTCTCCCCTGCATAAAAAAATCCTGCCAAATTTACACCTCTTGGCCTTGTGTGTCCTCAGCCAAGGCTCTGGCCGTGGGCAGGACAGGGATCACTGGCCTCAATGGTGGTTTGTCTTGATATGAAAGAGCTCATTGGTTTTGGAGGGGCTCCACTGGCACTCTGGCACTGTCAACAGCAGGAGCACCAGCTGCATTCTCCCTGGTCCTGTTCAGAAATAGCTTGGCCCCAGTCATGTCCCTGGCCCTGTCCCAGTCAGCAGACCCCACCAGGCAGGCAGGCAGGCAGGCAAGCAGCCGATCCTGCTCCACTGGCCTGGCCCAGAGTCCTCGAATCCTGGAGGACAGAGGTGTCTCTGAGGCCTGGAAACGACAGGGCAGCAAATATCGCCGACCCCTTGCTGTACGAGCTGTGTCCTCTGCCACAGCGTCTCTCCTCTAATGAGCTCAGAACAAAATCAAAGTGACAATATTAATCATGTGGTGGGGAAAATAATTAGAGGGGCGATACAGGACCAAGTGAGTTCCCTCACCCATCTTCCAACATACGTCAGATTACCGATTACTGCTTGGCTCAGTGAGTGATGAAAGGGTGCTGGACTGGTTTTGAATATGTCCATCAACAGCCAAATACATCACAGACACCTCAGATCTGGCTGCACTTACAACCGAGGTGTCAATCAATAAAATCCATCTCACTAGTGTCTCACTTTAACATTAATAGTATCATTCAAAAGGCTATATAATGAGCATTTTTAAGAACCAATGCTAATAAGCAGAGCACTAAAAAACATCTAGGGATATCCATCCTAATTATTCAGTCCATCAAACCAATCAGACTGCTCTTTTCAAGGTGCTGAAGTGGAAAAACTACGGTTGTTAGTTTCTCCCAGTTGACGTTATTCCCTCATTAGAAAATGTCACAGGGCCATTGATTGTTTTCATGCTTCCGACATGGCTGTGTGGATCAAACCCCCGCTTTGGTCAAATCAGCTGTCTGCTGGTGTGATTCATAGAGGCAGTGGTTTGCCCTGCCCCAACTGTCTGCACGCACAGCGCCCCGGGAAGCCTGGTGTTTCTCTCTCTTGTTTACAGATCGACAGCATCGCTTGGAGAAGACGGCCAACAGCCTGTGACAGACTGATGGATGATGTGACACTTGTGCACCACTGTGTCATCTCTGCATCGGCGTCCCCGACTCTGCCCGCACCCTCTCACACTCGCCACCTCAGGGGCAGATGGAGGAGTACACGTGGTCATACATTTAAATCAAGCACCTTTCTTCCAAAGCATGCATGTGTATGCAGAGAAAAGCCTGATGGGTAAATGGTGGGCGGCTGTCAGCCTGCCTGCTTGTTCGCGGCCAGATGACAGGGCTATACCCGCTGCAGATGATAAGGCTCAGGAGCATGGAAGAGCAGATGAGACGGGTGACAAGTGAAGGTGAATGGAGACCATAGTGCCAAATGAATCTGCATAGAAATGAGCAAGCTCACTGAAAAATTACACATCTCGAGATGTCACTGCAAAGAAAAGAGGCAGTTGCCCATCAGGGCTGGAGAAAACTACCACCGCAGTTAGCAAATGGAATGTCTGAGAGATGACAGGCCGGAGTTATACTTTGGAGAAAATGTCATGCATAAATAACGGTCATCGACTCGTAAGCCACATCAACAATCAGAAGGATGACTCACAGGGAAATTGTTCCTTATCTAAAGAATTACACATACAAACCTCAAAATATATATTTCTTTGCCATGTTACAATCAATATATAATTAGAATTTTGCTTTTGTGATTGAGTCACATGGCTAGAACAGGACATAATCAATGTCCTTTTTGATGGGGCATTCTGGGTAATAGGCCTGTTGAAATTCAAATTAAGACCTTAAACTCTCTCGGACATGTCTGCCAATTTCCCAGATCTGTAAAGCGAGTAAACAGCTCTAAGTAATGTTTTGTATGCCGTTGGATGGACTAATCTTCTTATATTGATTTTAACTACCCTGCCGTCACTTAAACCCTCCAACTCTTAACCACATATTCACAGGAAAAGATGGCAATTAGAGGAGCACTGGGCTCAGATTCAACACTGAATGACAAGAATTTCTTATGTAACATTTTCGATCACACCCTCTGTGATTCTCAATCACAGCAGCGAGGGAGATCAATAACAGGACACTCCATGACGTGGAAGCTGCTACTTTGTGAAGTTATAATTCAATTTCAGACTTTTACATTTGCAGAAACAAGCCTGTTTGTGGCCTGATGATTCACAGTCAGGACTTTCATTTTTGTGAAGTAGTTTTGAGGAATAACAAATGATGAAATTGACAGATGCTCCTTAATGGGTCTTCACCAATATTCACTTCCTCTCTTGCAAATGATTACCGTCAGAGGTCATCAGTTACTCACTTCCCAGTAAATTAGGCTCTGCATTTGAAAGCAACCAGATGTGGCTTGGCAGCATCCCCCAGTAGACTTCTGCCTGTTTTCCTTGCATCCACGATCGAAGTGGCATTCAGTCAATGAGGCTGCTGTGCACTGCAGCTCCTTCACAAGTCTCCAACCGCTGTCTTTTCCTCCCCCCATCCCTGTCTACTGTATTGTTTGTCGCCACACTGGGAATTTCATTTTGACAGACAGAAAACGAGAACCCCTCAAAGGAAATGCAAGATCGTCACTCGATTTTTTAAGAATTATAAATGTTGACTTAAATGGTAAAGGATTAAAAAAATATAATCGTCAGATCCAATTTTGGCAAAAACTTCCCAAATTTAGGTAATGATAAAAATATGAAGTTATATACTGTTCATAAAGTGAGTAAGACAACAGTTTTGACACTTAACTAATCCAAGAAACCCGAGGGAGGGATCCTGTAATGTTTTCCCACCACTGAGCCTGCTAATGGTTTCTATTGTTATGGTAAAATTGAGTTCAGGAGATTAGTTTAAGGCAGAGACATGGTAAGCTAATTCTCTAAATACACTGAGCACATCACTGACTAAATGGGAAGCTGTGATAATATCTAATCTGTCACATAAACAAGGCAGCAGGTGTCCTTAGAGGAGTTTGTCTTTTATGACATGCAGTCGAGCGTACTGAGGTCATCGAGGAACTTTGATTTATTTTTAAAGATCAACACCCTGAGGTGATGCATGAATCTGCAGAATTTAAACTCATCAGATCCTAGAACTGAAAAAAATATACAACTGAACTAGAATGAAATCAGCTCGATGAAATGTCCTTCCCTTCACTGCAGCAACCCTGATCCTCTCAGGGGTCATCCAAGTAGAAGGTGAGCCACTTCCTCTTATCAGTCCATCCAGACCTCCAGCCAGCCTTATCGCTCCATCTGCCTGGGGAGATGTTTGGGCCAGCCATGTGCCAACACCTCCTCATCAACACACGATACAACCCGTGGTTGTATGATCATACATCGACCTGTCTGTCAGCCCAGTCATTTTAAGGTGCTTGATAAATGGGGTTAGCATGTCTGCCTGAGGGCACATCATCTTCTTATAGGAACCAAGATGGCTGCCTGTCTGCCTTCCAGTGACAGTGCTGCCAACTCCACATATAGTGCCTTAAAGGTAATATATAACCTGGCTGTTGGATATACTGATATGATGCACTGTGGTTCAATCCCCTATTAAATGACCCTTGACACGAGAGATCTTTTTACTGCTCGCCCAAGGGCAACAAATCATGGCCACACATGAAATACATCAATGAACATGATGTGGATATCATACAACAAGATTTGGAAGAAAAAGGATGGTGTTCAAATCTTACAAAGATGCAGTCTCATATCTCATGCAAGGTTATGGTCCATGCATAAAGATTACCATCTTTGGTACATTAATTAGTCAGGTGCTTGTGGTTCTTTAGTTCTTATCTATATTTTTTTGGTTTTATAAAACCCTCAGCATTATTACTAGGGATGGGTATCATTAAGATTTTAACAGTACTACTACTTTTATCAATACCACTTATCGATCCGGTATTTTAACAGTAATCTTATCTGTACTTTTTGTCAAACTGAGTTCATGAACAACAGTTCAGACTATGCATACGAATATAATATATATGAATTTAAGAACACACCCGTAATGATCAGCTGGCTAATGGCTACTTTTTATTATCAACCCATGTTCGTATAATGTAGTCAACTCTGTGTGTGAGCTCCAGGCTGCAGCATACAAAACACACCTGATGCAACGACGGATGAACTATAAGCTTGTCTTCCCGAAAACTGTACATTTCTCCGCCTGTATGTGACGGACTTTTCAGAGATCACTGGTGTTGCTGCTCTTACATGCAAAAGACTGAACCTCACTTCAAAACATTTAGCTCCCTCCACCATAGACACTAAGGCCATGTTCAGACCTGGTATTAACATGCAGCCACATGGATCTCGATTGACCACTTGTGATCGGATCTCACTTCCCTGCTTTATATGCAAATAAACAGGTAGGCATTGTTGTTTTTAGTCAGTCAACTGATGCTGCTTAATGGGTCTTCACCACTTTTCACTTCCTCTCTTGCAAATGATTACTGTCAGAGGTCATCAGTTACTCACTTCCCAGTAAATTAGGCTCTGCATTTGAAAGCAACCAGATGTGGCTTAGCTGCATCCCCCAGTAGACTTCTGCCTGTTTTCTTTGCATCCACAATCAAAGTGGTCACTATAAGACAATAGGTGAATGAGGCTGCCGTGCACCGCAGCTCCTTCACAAGTCTCCAACCACTATCTTTCCCTCCCCCCATCCCTGTCTACTGTATTGTTTGTCGCCACAAAAAATAATGCGTCTCCACATGCATCTCGATTGACCACTTGTGATCGGCTCTCACTTCCCCGTTTTATATGCCTATAAACAGATATTGTTGTTTTTAGCCAATCGACAGACGGGTGAATATGCTTGTGTATATGTGTGTATGTGAGTGAGTGAGTGAGTGAGAGAGAGTGAGCGGGGCACAGAGGGGTTGAGCGAATTATAGGTCTTACAGTGAAATAAAGTTTTATTTGAAATAGTAAAATATTTTCCGTTCATGATGCAACTGCGTTGGGACTAATCAGAATGTGACGCAGGGAAGCATGGAAGTGACATCTGATCACAAGTGGTCACTCGAGACGCATGTGGAGACACATTTTAAAGTCAGGTGTGAACTGACGAATTTACAGCTGACCACTTGTGAAGGGATCACCCGAGACGGATGTTAATATCTGAATGGGACCCGTGTGTCTGTGCTGCACGGTGCTCCAAAGTGACAGAGCTGCCCCTGCCCCTTGCACACCTGGATTGGGAACAACAAAAATGCCATCATTCATAGACAAATGTCTTAATAAGAAACAGAGTTGGTGAGAGAAAATGTTCGAGAGAACTTTTATGTCGCTATAATTTTCTAAATTTTTGATGTACCGAAAGCAGAACCGATAACGTCGGAGCCTATCGATACTCCGGCCTTTAAAAATTTGCCCCCAGGGCCCGACTAATACCAGGTTTCTGTACGCATCCCTAATTATGACCGATATCTTTTCTCCATTACGCCTCATCTACAAATAACAAACTCAGTATCAATGACTCATTGATCTAAGCTGCAGAAGAGAAAAAGAGAAAAGTGTGAGAAGAATACTACAACATATAGTTTAGTAGATACACTCATCGAGCCAAGATCTGATTCCTTATTATTACCGAGACCTCATGTTCATCCAGTCAACCCTTAAAATGCCACATAAACCTCTCCCTTCTCCTCCTACTCTAACATCCACATGACCACAATTCATACCTCCCCTCATTCTTCCAGGTCAGTGCACTCCCACACTCCCTCTACTGGAAGTTAGCAATAAATTCACAGGACTGTTGGTTATGGCTACAAAAAGACAACCAGCTATTTACCTCCAAGTCAAGGTCCGGTCCTACATATCTAAGCATGCTCTCTCTCTTATATTACAATCAGTTTCACCAAAGATCCTGCTGTCTGCTTAGCTTTTAGGTCGTTTCTGTTCCCATACCAACTGCAGATGGTCCAGAGAAATATCCTGAATCTACTCTTCTAGACTTATTGATCTCTATACTATTGGTTGAGTCTTGTTTTTGCTGAACGTTAAAGTGAAAACTTTTGTAGGATCTTATTCTACTGCTGTACTTATTGTAAGTCACCACATAAATTCAGATAAAGGCAGCAGGGAAACGCACAAAATACCAAAACCAAGATTCATTCTCTCTCATCAAGTCCATTAACAGAGATGTGTGCAGGTAGGACCGGATACAGCGCCATGTATGTACCTGACACACACCAAACAAAGGCTGCACCAAGCAAATGATTCTGTCACTGGCATTGCTGATATCGCTTTGTTTCAAGGCCAAATTATTAAATCCCTTCTCTGTTGCGCTGCAGCCACTGCTTCACTGATGATTTACTATCATGTCGCTTTCCCTCCAGTGGGCCTATTCTTAGTGTGGGTATCATCCTCATCATGTGTTGGAGAGAGGGTTATTTTTAGCCAGGCCATCACGTGATATCAGTGCTAGTGGAGTCTCACAGCTGTAGGCTACTGGTGCGACATGTTACAGAGCTTCCAGCCTGGAACAAATGACGACGAGTAACATCACCTTAATAATTCATACAGATTTATCTACATGCACTCTACTACGGTCTACAAACGAGGTGCATGAATGGTGAAGAAAACAAAAATTTATTTTCATTTTTCCAGCAGATACTGACTTCCTTTTCACAGTTATCAGTGGGAAAAAAAACAACACACAATTGCTCTCAGACAATGGTGCTTTCAGTCATATTGTTAGCCAGCAGTCTTTTTAAACATGTAATTACACTGTGTCAAATGCCAAAAACACCATTTACTATAAGATTTGATTTTTTTTTTTTTTGCCTTAATACGGTTCAATCTGGGGAAAAAAAACAACAAAAATAAATCACCACATTCCCCTGATTGTCCTGCCTTGTAATTTACAACGTGGGAGCAGCCCACATGCTTGATTGAGAGTCATTCGGAAACAATGACAAAGAAAAAAAGGTTAATGTAATTACTGATTCTCAGAGAGTAGAGGACATTTTCTGGTTCAAAACTATTAGACCTTCTATAAATTATTAGTTATGAACACTTTATATATTGCGTGAACATGGATCACTTGGAGGTTTTTAAATAATTAATTCATACATTATGCTGTTTAAGTACTAAATGTATGCGAAAGCCACAGAGAGGCAGGTGAAGGATGAACTGAAATTTGAATAGTTCTCATTTAACGGGAATTATTCCCACTAGCGCGGCTAGAATCACTTCTTTTACTTTTAATTTATTCAGAAAGTTAAACACTACTAACAAAACAAAGAAATGGTATTTTTTTAACATTTGGAACCAAACCTTGAATCCAGAGGAGGTGGTGTAATTATGAAGTATCACTCTGCAATTGATGTTTGATTACCACCTGTGTTCTAAATAAACTGAAGCAAAACAGTGAAGTTCTCATAAAGAATAAAGAGCTTTACAACAAAGCAAATCCATCCACACCTGTGGGGATCAGAGCCCATCTCAAGGCCAGGACAATTAATCAAAGGATAGTTAAGCGGCGAAGACAGGAGTGACTGACACCCTATAATTTTCCTGGGCAGTATTATCTATAATTTAGCTCATTACATAACACAAAGACACTTCTATCATTGCTGAAATGTACTTATTTAGGTACTTTTTTTCCCTGCATTTTCTGAAGGGATGGTTTCGTCATGCCATCGTCCTTGATACGGCTGGTGGTTGTGAACTGTAATTTTCATCTCAGATCATCCATGGTTATCAGTCATGGTCAAAAGACTCTCTCGTCCCAACTCTCCCACCTCAGAGAAAATAGTCTGGCTTGATGGATTCAGAGAGCGGAGGGAGATAAAAGAAGGTGTACCCTCGAACAAAAGTTAGACGGAGAGAAAGTGCCATCATTCTGCCAAAAGGCTGTAATTGAAAACTTTTTGTCAGTGGTACAACAGCGGGAGCAAAGAAAATGGGAGGTAGGGTGTCATGACAGCATTAAGATTCCACAAATTGTTGCCAATACTGGCTTCAGCATCTTATAATACTGCAGCCTGGAGGTTCACACTCAAATCTGTGAATCTGTGACATCAGTTCATCCTCAAGAGCAGCTATCAGGGTTTCTCCTGCATATAGAATTACAAGGCTGTCAAATTTCATGCCACTTACAGCTCTCGACAAAACTCTACTTTCTAACAAGCGTTGGACTTGGGTCAGGTGGTGGCATCCATTTCAAACATGTGAATATAGTTTCTTTTGCATCCAAGCAAATGAAACAGCCAAAAATCAGCTGGAAAAATATTCAACTGGTACAGATTTAAAAATGTATAGAGACACTAACAGAGAATTTGTAAATGTGACTCAAAGGCAGCAATGGTTTGTTGTAGGGGTTAAGAAAGGAGAAGATTTTCACTCTTAATTGATCAATTGTTGATTACTTTTTAAATTAATTATATTAGGTAAATTGTTATTGTTTATAATTGCTGTAAATTCCTCATGATTAACTAAAGAACTCCTAAAATGCAATGCTTGTAAAAGGTGTTTGCTTGAGCCAGTCGAAGGCCTGGTACACATGCACATATGTGCATATGATGAGGACAGAACCACCTCCGCCTCATTTCGAGCCAGGAAAAACCCTGGCCATGAAAGCCTTAACCAGGGTCCCTGATTTTCTCTGATATTTCAGGAAAAATTGTGAGCTTGTTGACTGAAGTGGGCTGTGCAACTTTAGTGGGCATCTGGACAAATTTATCTCTGATTGGCCAGTTGGTTCGGCTATGGTCTTGAGTCTTTGAGGTAAGTGTTAAGGAAAGATTTGACAAGATAGTTTCAGGAGATCTGATGGTGTTGTGGGATTTGTGATTTGTTACTACTGTGTTTACTCTCCCCAGGGAACATGAAGTAGTGAAACAGCCATCTTTGAACTACTGAGAGACTGGAGGCAATATTCAACGAATTAGTAATAGCTGAAATGTGTATATCAAGTTTGATTGCACTCTCTGTCTATATTTCAAGTGACAAGACGAAAGGCCAGTGAAAGTGCACTGTATGGGTATCACTTGCATTCTGTCCACTACCTATATGCATTGCATCAAAGTTTAAATGTGGTATGTAAGTATTTGAAGTACCTTATTCTTAACTCCATGATATACAAACATAAACACACACACACATACTACAAAAAACATTAAACTCAATTTTCTGTTAACTATAAACAGTCTTCAGGTCCTGCTGCTTTAGATTAGAAGGGACATTACCAGAGCATTTTTAGGTTAGACATTATGTGTGTCAGCCTTTTAGCAGAACAACAGCCACAGCTCTGGCGGTCATTTACTACTGAAATAACAGGCATGTCTCATTTCAGCCCATTTTCCACCAGAGGCCCTCAACCCTTATTTGAAAAAAATTACAGTAATACAAAAAGAAAATTAGAATTTACTACACCACAGGGTGAACAGCAACCTGTTGTAAAACAAACACTGAAGCTCTCAGGTTATGAAATGTCATTAACAGTTTACAGCCAATGGAAACAGGGATTTGTTATTTAGACAACAATTTAAATAAGTGGTGCCATCCAAGTATATCTTAGCTGTATATAAACTCCTGAGCCTGAGGAAGTGTATTAAGCTGTCATGTGCTGGGCCTTTATCAACACAAAGACATGGCTATCCTCAGACACAATGTTAGATTTCAATACTAAATGGAAATACTGAAGGATAAGACATTAGCAACCTTTCCTGACCATTACCTGTTGCTCTGTTTTATAGTGCTACAAGCAAAGGTCTGTGACATTTGTGACCTTTTGTATCAGAGAAAAGGATTTTGACAGTAAATGTCGGCTTACTCAAGCCAGAAACTAAATGTGCTACTAAAAATCTTGTTCCATGAGCAGTTCTACAATAATCCCTCCACAAACACATTCCCATAATTTCCACTGTATGAACCAGTGTTTTAAATACACTCCAAAAAACTTACAGTCTCATCTTTAGCTCTAAGCTGCCCATTCTGACCGTTCCTCCACCAAAACTCACCAATCATTGCCACAGCATGGACCAGTCAGAGCAGGAGGTCTGATTGCAGCTCATCCGCCTGTCAGCTGGAAGTGCATGCTGTACAGAGCCCATGTTAAAGTGACTTTCTCCGCTTCCACATTCTCCTCACTTGACTGCAAATTAAATGGCTGTTGTTTTAGTCCTAAGATCAGTGAAATTGTGGAAAAGATGAGAGAAGGTGGATTATACTGCACGTCTCGGACCTGTTTATAGCCTCCATTCACACGTAGGAAGAAAGGCTTATCATTTGAAAAGCAGATGAAGACCCACTGAGGCGATTGTGATATATGTGGACCCACTGTGGCAACAGCATGTGACCAACTGCTCCAGCTATCCTGCACCTCCAGCTGGGTGCCATTGTGCAGTGCCATTATAGCCGAGTCCTCTTCCCTTTACACTCCAAGATGAGCTTATCCCACAGAATTCACTTCTGTGCAGTCCTTGGATCCTATAGACCTATCTCCCAGCATGCACTGCAATCCTCTAGCTGCCTAACACGATTTAAAGTAATGGAAGTTCCCATGTGAATCCACAGCCTCCTTCTAAACAGTTTGAAAGTAAAGCCCACTGCTACACTTTAGCTGTTTGATAAATGAACATCCATCTGAAAACCCCCATAAAGTGACTGATGCAGGCTGCACAAGCTGTAAAGAATGGATATTACATGGGGGAGTACATTTGAAGAACTGCCAAGCCTTGAAACCATCCATTAGTAATATAAAACAGCTCACAAATAAAATGCTACTCTGTGTACAATGCACATTCGGAGGCCAGGGGTGGTTTTCTCATTTCAGTAATATGCCTCATAGTATTCGCTGTTCTACATTTCCAACAACTGGCAAACACACGCTCTTTTATTTTTGGGGCTCCCAGGGCAATTTGCTAAAGAGCTAGAATATCATTTTCGCACATCAATTGCTCTAGTTGCAAATAAAGCACCATATTAGCATCAAATAACACATTATGCCTCTCAATTACAGACTTTTTAATTAGGGGCAGTAAATGTGTTTTGAGAACGCACAGATGCACATCAATTCCACCTGTTTTTTCTTCTCTTACTTCCTGAGAGAACTGCATTCAAGCAGACTATCTTCAAAAAGAAGTCCATACAAAAGTCCAACATTTTAAGTGCATTTTTGAAAAACAGTGATTTCAAAAATGACAATGCGGTTAGCTGTGACAGGTGGTCACTGAGATTTACCAGAATAATACTGGAAAGAAAATTGAAGAAATGACAGTGAAAGCACACAGGCCAGGCCAGGTCATCTGTGTTTGTGGATGCTATTTGGAAAAAAAAAAAAAAAATGACGTAGTGTCTGAAAGGAAAAAAAACAGTGTGAAAACAATCATTAAGATTGTTGCTGTTTGTTCCTCTAGGGTCTAACGTAATCACTGCAGTGATTCACCCTGAGAGGGTTTTAGATAAGCAAACTAAAAAGCTTACATCTCAGTCACCCTAAATCACAAGGAGCAAAACTAAACTCTGCACAACACAGTTTGGATGTGACAATAATCAACCTTTACTCAGGGGAATAAACAGCCTACTGGTGGATGCTAGGGTGGAGGTGGGGCTTATAAAATGCTATATGATAGCAGTTGTGGCAGTGAGTGCTGGCTGCCATGTTACTAAAACAAGCACAACAACAGGAGCACAGCAGAGAGAAGAGGGAGCACAGCAAACTATCAACAATGCAGCACATGCATAAACATATTGGATATTAAACTCTTAACATGTATGGATTGGAGCTTAGATCTCCTCTTATGAAACGTCATGTACATTGACAAGTAGATGACCATCACTAAAGCCTAAGGTTTTCAGTGTGGCAGCAGGGTAAACAGCACTACAGGAATTGAGCAATTCAAATGCAATTATGGGAAAAATGGTAAAGCAAGCTTTCACATAAATCCATTACTTTGAGATGACTCATTTCTCTAATGCACAACCACATATGAAGAGTGTGGGGGAAATGTAGATGTAGCGGTGAAATGTAAATTAAATTCATGTTGAGTTTCCAATGAAGCCATAATAAGTAAATGCATATTGCATGACGTAAATGCAAGACCAGTCATTTTTACATCCTTAAGGACAGTAAAAGTGTGTGCAATATTGGGGTCTGTGACCCTTTAATTAATAGCCAGATCGCTATAAACCCATAAAAATTGTATGTTTTTTTAAGTTTATTATTCACACAAATTCAATACTTTTTTATCCAAAAGAAATTTTTTATTAGTGAGAAAATGGCTCACATAGAGCCTCTATGGTAGGAGGAACCTGATGCGTGATGGTTCCCTAGTTGTCATAATTTATTTTGGACATTTTACACATGGACAATAACCAATATTAACCTCTACTGGAGACCAATTTAGAACACTTATTGCTAAAAATCCATGCTGGGCAGGCTATAACCTTCACAATCAAAACCAATGCAGTTTCCAAAACTTTGATAAGTAATATTAATGCAACAGTGTCCATATTTCACCACTTAATAAAATCAACAAAGCTTTATGCACATATCAATCAGGAGCCGAAGAAATGTGAGCTCAGCCACTACAAGAAAGTCATTCACAATAGTAATTTCTCAATGCAAATACCTTGTTTAGACAGCCACACTGGACCTGAGCAAGAACACAGCCAGAAGCTAACTTTAGCCAACCTCATGCTTAATATCATTAACCCAACCAAGCACAGAGTGAAAATATATCGAGTCACTCTATTCAAGTTAACTCTGTTAGCACAAGCAGAAAATTGTCATCTTACCTTGGTGCTGTGAAGCAGTTGGCATCTTTGTAAATCCTTTACAGCAGCAGACAAGGACAACTCCAGTTTCCGGGTTGAAGTGCACTGTTGCCAGCTAAATATGGCTGACTAACAGTATAGTTAGCTTGTTAGACAGCTAACAGGTGCAGCTAACAAGTGTAGCGGCGAAGCTAACCATTAGCAACACCAGGGAGAGCAAAAAAAATATGGTTCCTCCCGAAAGTCCTCCTGAGGCGGCATGTCGAGTCAAATTCGCTTATTATACAGAAAATAAGCGACAGTAGTTTCTTATTAAACAAATGTTTCCGGCATAAGTTTGCAAGTCAACGGTCGCGCCGCTGGGACAGGGACAGCTCGAGACTGACCAATTAGGAGGGTGCGTTCGATATATGCTGCAGTGCTTCCGGGTTTTCTTTTTATTTGATTGGGGAGATGAAAACGCAATTCGGCGTACTCTTTGAATTATTTGTGCGGTATCGTCCACAAGTAATATCCCTCCTCTTTTCCAGTTAGAAACCCAGAGACCAAAAATAAATCCGTCCCATATTTGGGCCACATGTCTGTTTTTTTCTGGCCCAGTATATACCCGGTTTATCCCACTGAAACTATTTTTACTCTCCAAAATATTATTTATTTACCTCTGTGAAAAATCTTCTGAAAGGTCTTGTTAAAGATCACATCTGCATGTAGTGAAGACTTTTGCTGTTTAAAAATAAACTAAATTTGGCTTTGGATTTTACCCAATTAGCTAATAAAACAAAAGACCAGAGACATGTCCAGGAACTCATGTTCAGATGTCAAAATGGAAAACCTCATCAGATATCCAATATAAAGATTTGTGCCATTTATATGATGATGGGGTGGGTGTGGGACTCTGATTGGATGTCAGTCAAACCTGGCAAGTGCCTGAATTAGATCAGGCTTCACTCTGTTTCAGCACGAACATCATTCAAGTTCATATTTCTTACCAATAAACTGTGATCAAAGCCGGCAGGTGCAATTGCAGGTGGTGGAGTGGCTATAAGGTGCCTGTGGGGCTCTCACAAGTCTTTCATCTGGCTGAGGCAAGAGATAAAGAGAGAGAACATGTGAGAGAGCATCATTACAAGTCCATCTACACTCTTTATCTAATCACTAATGGCTTTGGAGAGGAGTTTCAAAACCATCAACGCTGCTGTTTCACAATGTTTCCCGCAATACCCGCCTTACAGCCAGCCATTATGTAAACTAGAGTACAAAATATGCTGTTCCAGTCTGTTCTTGCTCCCTCCCATGTCTCTTTCCCTCCATAAGCCACAGTCAAGATGACCTTTTTCCAAAGTTATAGTGATCTCCTGTGGACTGGCAGTGATTTTAACATCTGATGTGACAGTCAGATTTCTAGGTTATTCAGAGCACATCACAAGCCTGTCAAGGTGACCCACATATCTGAGAAAAACAATCTTAATGTGCCGAATGTCATACAGAAAGGCAGATAATAGGAGGATAATGACGTTTGGTGGAGGTACTAAGCTGACTGTCTTGCTTTTCTTTGTGTTAAAGGTCAATATTCACGTCTTCCTGAAGGCCTCTTCATACCAAGCAGGTACGGTTCAGCTTTTACTGGATCTATACATTCATGCGCCCAGTGGATGACTCCTGTTAGTGTGGGATCACGGGTTGCACCACGTGGAGAATGACCTTTTCAGCCATGTGTCACCTGCCCATGGTGCTCTGTGTGGCCCTTTCAGCATATTGTGCATGAATATCATTGTCGTAATGCTCCAGTGAAGCAACTAGAACTCGGAAAATAAGAAAAAGGAAAGAGGATCACAGCAAAGCACTGGAGTCAAGCACAAACACTGTTACATTCAGCTTAATGTGGAAAGAATAGTCTTTCTGCTGTTGCTTATTTTGCTTTTAAGAGTTGGAGTTCATGTGATGTGAGAAGCGTCCACACTCAGTTCCAAGTAGGTGCTATACATCGCAGATTCACAGAGAGCTCAGATTTAGCTTTTTAAAACCACAAAAGGCCTACGTGTCGCAGGTTGAAAAATGGATTTGATATAGGAAGATGATGCAGTATAACTACTACATGGACCTTGTGGTGAGATTGTTTTTGTCAAATCTGATAGAGACCGCAAACTGCTCCGAATCAAGTTAGTGTGGAAGAAATTGTTTTTTTTGCAGGGTAAATTTTTTGTTTTTTGACCTTATTTGACTTTTGTTTCTAATTCAAATCCGTCAGGGTTTTTGTTCTGAAGCATATAATACTTAATCCAGTGTCCAAGAACTTTTTAGTGACTGTTAACTGCTGGCGATTGTCAAATTTTGGACACCAAATATGATTTTCCGAAGCAGGCCTTCTCAAAACTGCTCTCCCATGTGAAGGTAGGAAACTCAGAAGAGTCAAAATCTTCATTGTGATGGATTACCTCCCTCAAGCCAGCCTCTCCATGTTGATTTTCACAGCATAGGAAAATGAACTGAAGCCAGAGGCTGCCTGGCAGGTAGAAAACCATTATAAAAAAAATTTGGAAAATGCCAAGCAGTAATGTAAAATGCAGGCAATTTGCAGTTAATGGGCTATAACACCTCCAACCACCCACGTGGCCTTTTACACATGAACATTAATCTTGTTCAGTCTTTGAGCAACAAGTCTTGAGGGGAGGTTTCCGGGCATTCAAGGTCCAAACCCTCCAGGACCGCCGCACACCTTGTGCTGGAGTAGAATGAAACCTAATAAGGATAATTGCCTTGTTAGGGCTTCCTATGAAGTCAGCTCCCTGGTGAGCTGCCATGGGAATGGCCATGCATATATGGATGAACTCTGCACTCCTCCCACTCAGCTCACAACCACCTGCGAGCCGTCTGGCAATGCACGTATTCCATAGATATAGGGCAGGTAGCTGTGGGTGGTGATGGCTGACGGATGAATGGAAGGACAAAGAGGACGGAGACGGGTACATTTAGCAGTTGACAGCCATTTTTCAGAGTAAGTGTAGATGACAGATGGATGATTAGTGCATGTGTCTGTCTAAACCATCTGCACAGAGTCTTTTCACACTCTGTTTACATATTGCAGGATGGCCCGGAGAGGTGAAACTCCGGCCACTTTGGCTTCCACACACCCAGGATGCAACAGAGGGATTCTTTTTTGATTCTCTGACAGGCCGCTTGATGATGCTTGTGCGTGTTTGTGTTTCCTTCCCAGGGGAAAGCTCACAATGAGACTCCGCTCAGGGCTGAACATGCACCTCTGCCTCTCCCCTGCTGACTTGGTAGTGTTGATGAGGGAGTGAGGGAGGCAGACGGACATGTTTGTGTGTGTGTGTGTGTGTGCGTGTGTGTGTGTGTGTGTGCATAGGTGCCAAGCAGGAGTTGTTGTTTTCGCACGCATCCCAAGACAGGTACCCCCCCTCTTCAACCGCGCTACGCAACAACAACACGAACACAACAGCAACAACTTCTCCGAGCGAGGCCGGCGCTGTCATGGTAACAGCGTAGAGTGACCTTCAGAGGTTGCTGATGCTCCCCAGAGCTGCCTCCTATTCTGCTTGGCATGGACTTTGTGAGTCATCAACAACATTCAAATTCACATGCTCCCTCTCTGGAGGTTTGGGCTTATTAAAATGGATGAGCAAATGGGGAAAAATGATGGAAATAGCAACAACTGAACTGAGCTGACAGCATTTTGAGCAACCTGATTAGCATAGTCAATAATAAATCTATCATAAACAAGATCAGTCAGAAATGAGATTAGGATAATAGCACATTCGGGATCAAAGGATGTTATGTTCCCCCATTAATCCATCAGTATTTACATACAGTAGCATGAGGATACAGGTTGTTATGTAACAGTATTGACTTTTTTTTTTTTTTTTTTACAGGAAATGCATCAGCAGTGACAAATGAAAAATAAATGACATCAAACCACATGTAGAATTGGAAATAACACCTTCCATCACAGGGATTTGGTGCAGGATTTCCATGCTAACCTCCGCCTATATGACACGGGTGTTCCACCTGGAGAGCTACTCACCAAGGATCAGTGAACACATAAGCCTGGAAAAAAAAAAAAAAAAGCACATCAGAGCCATGATAGGCTGCCTCTCGGTGTCACACTGATGGGTTCCACACTGCCACCAACTGGAGGAGAACAGGAAGTGAGGCATGGTGGAGGAATCCTCCTCAGGATGAGTTGGTTTGCGGAGCACATCAAGGCTTGTGTTTCTCACTGTGCAGCTCAAATAAATGGCGCCGGTGCATTTTACAGATAAGGCACCGATAATGTTTCCAGCAGCCATTAGGAGCCCGTGGGTGGTTAATGTAGAGCAGCTATTTGTCATCACATTTATAGTATAAGGCTTAGTCATCTATCTGGCAGTAAGTACATTGGCATTTTGTGCACAGTGTGATGGCTTCATATGTATCCTATATGTGTGTGTTTGTGGTTGTCATAGGGTTGGGTGGGTGCAGGAGAGAGGGGGGGGGTATCTTTCAATGAACACGTCTCATAGATGGTTTTGAGTGGACAACAAGGACACAATTTCTTCTTCTTTTTTTTTTAAAGATTGATTGGGATACACATGTTGTATCCCGTTGCCGTGGCAACCCCCAGGGCCGGGAGCAGATGACTTAATTCCCAGTGGAGAAACAAGCCACTCAAGTCTGTCATCCTCTGCCTCTGCTGCTCTGTATGGTGTGTGTAAGTGAGTATGAGTGTGTGTGTGTGTGTGTGTGTGTGTGTGTGTGTGCACACGCAACATATTGAACAAGTCTGCTGTGCTGCTGTGCTTGGTTTACCTTGCCCTAACTGAATAAAATGTCCATGTGATGAAGGCCATGCTAATCAGATAGATAGCCGTGCATGTAGAGTTTTGTTGTTCGCCTCGGCCGGACGGAGTCTCAAGGTGACGATGTGATTTCTGCAGCATTTCATTTCCCTCGCAGGAGAGATTTTGGAAATGAGGTGAAAAACTTAACTCATGCAAATTGTACACAGTTTGCCTCAGGGCCTCGTGGACTCACAGACAGGGCCCTGATTAGAAAAAAAAGCTGTAGATTTTTCTTTGCACATTATATGTAAAGGTCAAATTATTATATTATATATATATTATATACGCTTAGAACAGAATCCTGTATTTGCTCATAATACAAGACTAAATCCCTCTACTGAAACCCAGAGTAAATTAATTTATATCTCTTTACCACGAGGACCCACTGAAGACGTGAAGTTCTCCATATCTCATTTTCACAACACGAGCAAAAGTTGAAAATCTTCAGCTTTACGCAAATAAATTGGCTTAATGACTCTGCAGTGACAGCGGAGAAACTGACTGACTGATGCATGACATTCACTTGTTTCGCATCTTTATCGCATTTCAGTGAGTCACAACACTGACATTCTGATTCAGAGGACATGTCCATATGAATTAACTACTTTTTTGCAGACTGCTGAACTTAACCAACCTCCTTGACCTTCAGGGGCCCAGAAAAGCCTTTATTCATTGTAGGGTTTGGTTTGTGGTGATATGATTAATGCTTCAAAATAAAACTCCTAATAAATTATGTTAAATCAAAATTAATTGGATCCCCATAGTGAGTTAATTTGGCTATGATTATTAACTTGAGTCTGGAAGGGAGATCCACCATACTGCACTAACTAACACCAACATACAGCCTATAAGATTTAACCACCAAACACTATACTATTCCCCATCCCTCAGCACTCAGACAGACTTTCAGGTGAAGTTAGAAGAGAAAATGTTTGTCTTTTGTTAATTCCAAATGCAGAGGAAAGTCAAGCCCACCCGCTTAGTCTGTTAGCTGGGAGTGCTCTGTGTTTATTCTCCAGCCTGCAGAGCATCCTGATGAATACTGAAGTCCAAATCAAAGTCAGCCTCACTCTAATTACATTCAGAATATTTCTGACTGTGACTTAGAAAGTGAGGTTCTAATTTATTCTACTCTAAAATGATTAAACCACATTATTGAAGCCAAATGGACAGAAATCCACTCCACACAATGGGCCGGACTGAGTCCAGAGAGGAAAAAAAGTTACTTGAGGTGAAAACAGTTGAGACAAAAACCAACAGGCCAAAGGACAGAGCAGAATGCCATCTCTAATAGATCTCTTTTTTTAGGATAATGGGTTATGAGTGGTGGTGGACGGCCAGACAGGAGTCATTTTTGGCGGGAGAGTGATTTAGGTGACAGCTGTGGTGATAGAATGGGCCAGATGTAATGGGTAGAAAATGTGCGGATATGCTTTATAGCAGCTGATAATGTAATGGCTGCTGGACAAAGTAGTGATTACTTGTCAAAATGTATAAAAAGCTCCTCTATAGCCTTTTAATCTATTAGCTCCTGGTTAATAATATAGCGATTATTAGCATGTTATTATAATTTAACATCTATTGGCATTATTATGATAAATTATTTAGAATTTTTGGACGTTTCGATAATGCTGTTTCATTATCTTGCTCTGCATCTTTTTAATAATACAAAAGAAAAAAAGAAAAAAACCTTCATTTTAATATTTCCATTGGAACCTTTGCCATGACTCTGAGCCAAACGAGTTAAATCATGCCATTTGGTAAATGTCACGCGTTTGGACTATCATTAGTTGATTCCTCGCTGTTTGTGCACCATGTTAGTATCCAATTGGCTTTTACCTGGCTTTTCAACAAAGGGCAGCTCCACATGTGGTCCAGGTGTTGAGGGAAGTGCATGCGAGGCGTTTGTCCAGCTCCAGCTTGTCTTCAGAGAATGACTGGCCACGCAGCGTGCCTTCACAAAGCACTTTCATGGCGGCGCCACAGAGAAGTCTCACCGGCTTGAAAGAGAGATTGCGCTTTCTGCTGGAAGAACAGTGTGACATTAGGTTAGGCCAGAAGGTCTGAATGCAATAATTTCCCATCATCAAGGACACCTCAATTTGAATACTGGCTTTAAAGTGTCACCGCAGATATCCCTTAGCTTTGAGATAACGAGGTATAAAAGGTGCACGGGTTAGCACAAGTCATTTTCAGACTGCTGGTTGAGAGAATGGGCCGCTGTGATAAAGGAGACCAGAAGGAATAGGCAGAGGAAATTGCACAAATATGTCCAGTATCATTCTCCCCCGATCCGTTCTCACTCTTTCTGGCATCCTGACCCCTGCCATCCTTCTGTGTGGATGAGTGCTTCCTCGCACCAGGGACCCCGGAGATTGAGGAGAACTCCAGAACCAAGAGCATGAAACCAAACCGATAATGAAATATGGCCGGTTTTTCCTCAAGAAACAAGATAAGGCTGGCTTCTCATCTCTGTGCTGACTATCAGCCTCTCAGGATCTGAGGCGCTTTGTGGAAGGGGTTACGTCTATTCACAGCTACACACACAAACAAACCAGCCTGGACACATGCACATCGCTGTAAGCAATGATACAGCAATTACTGTTGTTATTTGAAAGTGAATGCAAGAAGATGGTGACAGCTCTCACACAGGCTGATCGCAGCTAATAAACTTATTCTCTTTTAAAGATAAACATCAGGATAACTGTCTGGGTGTTTTCACATGGAGAAAAATTTGTAACAAACAGCAGAAAATAGATTTAGAAAGAAAGAAAATTTATCACTGCGATTTGTCATGACACACACAATCCAGCTGCTTTCTCATGCAGTATATGATTTTTTAATCTTACTGGTTTATAACAATTTATTGCATCCAGTATTGCTGTTCTCATCATACACTGTAGCCATAACAGGGGCTGTGCTGCATCAAAAAGTGACATCAACACATCCTCTGTACAGGATATGATACTAATCAGGAGCCTGGATGTGCTCAGGCAATAAACAACTAAGAAGGATTCATGAAAGCAGCATTTGGTTCTCATAAAGTTGTAATTTTCAACAATTTGTAGCCATGATTTAAGAGTACTGAGGTTCCACCACTACCCGAAACACAGAGCAGAAAAGTCTCTGAAATGTTTGAATTATTAGGACTGTATTTAACTCATTTAACTAAACCTAAAAACTAAAGAAAACTAATTACTGTGCTACTAGATTAAATAGTTCTTTTCAGGAAAGCTCTTGGGAAATTAATATGAAATTATATCCCCGTAAAATAAAACATTAATTTTATTTTCACGGCTCAAATTTGAAAGAGCATTTCAAAGCAACAAACTCTGGTGGAGGATTACTAAATAATTCATCTGTTTATTTGTACAGCCCTCGAAACTAGTCAGCTTCAAAGAGACTGTTGTGTAGAATGTAAATCCCTCGCTCCAGGTTGCGACTTTGACTTTAACTTTCTAATTATAGAAAGTAGATATCTCTCTTTTGGGTAGTTAACCTCTCGAATGTCTGTTTAATGATGATACAACCACCTAACGCGACATTTAATACTGTTAACGCCACACAACATGACAACAACACGGCCTGGCATTTGTCTCGAAAGGTTGCGGACGTAATGAAAATTTGTTGCAAAGCTTGAAAACTAAAACCTTTACAAAGACTGTTGTAATATTCACATGCGGTCCAAACTATAATTCACTGAGTGACGATGAGCCTAAAAGGATTCTATTATTTTCTGCCCTTTAGCAGAGGCAGGTTTGAATTGTCCTCGCCCTCTGTGACTATTCCAAATGACAAACCCTACAACTCTCCATAAAAATGCTAATAGGGATTATGGAGGGAGCCTCCGGCACTTCGATCAACTGAAACAGGCCGTTATCTGGAAATTTAGTTGACATTAGTCGTGATATGGTTCTTACATAGATGCTTCCCTGCTCACTCTGTCTCTAGGTGAGGGAATTAATGCGTTTCAATAGAATAATAGAGGTTCTGTAAGGTGAAGGGAGGTTTCATGTCCCAGTCGCAGGCAGGTTTGTGATTGGCACGTTGAATCATCATGAATGTGTGTGTGTGTGTGTGTGTGTTGCGAGATAGGCGGAGGAACCGAACCCCTCCGTCACATTGCATTACTGACTCAGTGGCATGGTATCATCACATCAAATTAGTCTTAATGAACACAAGCGAGTCGACTGAGGAGAGAGATAATCAAACTTTTATTAAATGACTTAATCCTCTGTACATGCATAATGTAATGGGAAGAGAGATGGGTCTGTGATGTTCCGTCTGCAAAGGGCGATGATCTTTACCCCTCAAAACATGTGAGTGTATGTGGAAGCCGAGCTCTCTATCGACGGTCTAAAACCTACAGATTATTTGCCGCGGTGCAGCAGCTCGCTGAACAGCTGGAATAAAATCATCTAAATACAGGAAGTAAAATGCCTCTACCAGCCAAACCTGTTCCCTTGAGTAAACAAAAGAGATGCATTTCAAATAGTATGTTCCTTCAGTTCATTTGGTTATCATACAAAAAAAGAAAATGCACTGTAGCTCACTCCACACATCTTAGATGCCATAAACAGAGCAGCTAAACTATCAAATATTGCCATAACCTGTAAACAAGAGCAAAATCGCTTTTTTTTTTTTTTTTTTTTTTTTTTAAAGAATCCACATATAAACTAGACATGGGTTTCACCCTAAAACATTTCATCACTGACGGGTATAATATTCAGATGCTAACATTAAGATGCATAAAGCGTATAAGTGATATAAAGTCTTGCTGGTGCCAACTTTATCATTTAAATTGGAAATATTTAAAATATGATTTTCTTTATTCAGGTTTGTTGACGCCCCAGTGGGATTCAAATGTACCAAGGAATTATGGGAAGAAGGTAAATCTGGCACTAATTAAAAAAAAAAAAAAGCACCTAGTTTAAAAATCTCACATGCATTGCAAGGCACTATGCTCACTTTGGCTGATGGTACTGTAGCAGTAATTCTGTTGAATTTGGTCCAAGTGTTACTAAACAGCAGCTCTGCACTGGCATCAGATACAACTCAAACACTGCAACACTGGAGATGTCATTAATTCGACCTGGATGACTGGGTGTGTGCACTTTTTGTGTGTGTGAAAAGACTTTGTGTGCACTTGTTTTTGCAGCACATACATTCATTTTAGTTTTGCTTTTTAAGACCTTATTAAAAATCAATATAATGAACAGATCTAAATGGCCTATATACAATACATTTACATTAAATATGTATACGATGACAGGCGACTGTCAGGACAGGACAACGTTAGCCCCTTGTTCACTCAGCTTTCACCTCGGGGATGTATTTTAAGGCTGTGAGGCTCGGAGAACGACTACTTTACAGTTTCAGCTGTAACACACAGAATCAAACAGAAGAAAAGGCCGCGGTGGTGGACTTGACCCAGGGCAGGAGGAGGGGAGAGAACAGGGGGGGGCTGCTGGGTTGTTTGCGGCGGGTCCGGGCTGTGCAGAGCGGTTCTACCTTGTCAGCTGACCCACCACCTTCAGCAGAGTCTTGTTCTCCTGTTTGAGTTGCTCATTCTCGTCTTCAATGTCATCCAGGTCCTGAAAAACACACACACACACACACACACACACACACACACACACACACACACACATCTGGGTGGTTATCACTCTCTGGACACACTGATCCACATGAATATTCATGACGGTTCTTCTATACCTTTGAGAGGTCTGGTCAGGCTGTAAAGTGTGCATTACTTGCTGCCAGGTTTCCCCCTTCTAGCCAGGCTGCCTTGATAGCAACAAATTAGGCATTAACAGCTTCAATTAGTTGCAAATGAGAGAGGCTCTTAGTTGCCACGGCGCCGTCTCATCCAAGTTGTTCCCCTCATTTTTCGGTTTCTTCCATCACTGGTCATGATCGCATGAGTGCTGGGAATAAACCTCATCGCACTGAGGAGAGTCAAACTAAAGAGGTCACGAGTTTCTAGGATTGATAAGAATGACTGTTTCAGATCACACAGACTGACCTTAGTTAGCTTTAGTTTTCAAAAGTCAAAACTGCAGGACAAATCTGACTTCCATCGAATGGCTGTGAAGAAAACAGGGGAAGACTGTCACCACTGTCACTCTGGGGCTGTGATGTCACGCTGTGCACACGTGGGTCAAGGTTAACGTGTCGCCGTCTTTGCTGCTTATGCTGCACCCAAAGGGGGAAAATTGTGAGTCACTGCAAAGTCCCCAGCTTTGCAGATTTCAGCAGGTTATGATGGAGGGAAAATACAGCTGCAGAGATGTGCCGATCTCTGGCTGCGTTCCTATTGTAACCCAAAGATGATTTCCAGACAGAAAGGCTAACAGCAGCTAGAATAACTATTGTTCACCACGCTGTGCAGCTCAGCATTGGTGATGTGTCCCACATTGTCCCACACAAACATACTCTTTGTGCCACATTTGCTTTGTTGGGGTCTGCAGACAGACACAGTTAGTGTCTGCTGAACATGGCGGAGTGTGTGGCAGCCACAGAGTCACATATTTCCCTCAGGAGTAGGTGGGGACCACGACCAGAGCTCAAAGAAAGTGAATACTGGCCTTATATTTGCCTGGTGGCAACTTAATGTTGTGCCTGCTAATGAATTCACTATATCAACATTAAAAAAAAATAATTTAACCTTTCAAAATGCAAAATCTACAACTTGCTGTATCATCAGCTGGAAGACCTCATCGGCGTGGAGGACACAGCTCCACGTGTTGTCGTGGATCTGACCTCTTTAGGATTCCTCTCTTCAAAGAGAAGAGAGAGATTCAGGTCCAGGAGTTGAGCTTTATCTTTTCTTTCTCTAGCAAATAAACTTCTACAGTTACTGAGGGTTCAATCATCCTTTGCAGTGACGCGAGACTGGATCAGCTGTTATCTCCCGCTTTCCCATCAGGCCTCGTGGAAGCCTCTCTCAGAGACATTTCAGATGGCTATCAGCATGTCGACCGTCCTGACACAGAGCCGTTCTCTTATGACCAGCTTCCTGTCCATGTGATGCTATCAGCAGGGAGCCCGCTGCAATATTGCACTCTTCGTGTTTGCAGATGGGTCGTGGAGCGTGTATCATAATGATGAAAGGGTCCAGATAATAAACAAGCAACATTCATTTGACTTTTCGATGAAAATGTACACATCACTGACCGCAGAGCCTGAGTGCTTGTTTAGATTTGATTGGCTCTGTAGGGGAGAGCTAAGATTTGTTTTCTCAGTCTGAATATTTGAGACATCAGAGTCTTTCAGAGCTACTCCCACCCGCCGCGCTCAGAGATGCCAAAAAAGCAGAGAGATGTATTTTACCACTAGTCTCGGTGACCCAGAAAACACAGGCGATGGCTGCGAGTTGAGGGATTGTTGACAGTCCGGGGTGAAAGGGAGATGAGGGTTCAGAGGGTTCGGGAAGGTTTCACTCCAGCTGCTCAATATAAAGAGACATCAGCTAACCTGAGAGTCCCCTGACCCCTCAACCCTGACCGCAGTGTGAGGAGGAAACAGGACCCAGAGCAGTGAGGCCAAACCAAACTTAAAAACACACACGACCCCTGCCAGTGGGTTCATGTCAGTGTAAAACACTCTGATGATAATTATAAAGAGAGGCAGCTTCTCATCACTCGAGTAGTTTGACTAAACTGAACTTTGACCCTGCAAGCGCTCCATGACAAGTGTCCACAAGCATTGTGGCATCAGCAGGAAGCAGCAAAAATAACAATATCTCTGTCCCAATTCCTCACTACATTCTATTCTCAGCTGGTTTAGAGTTTGGAGAGTTTTCTCACTGGAAAAGTTCATGGGGATTTGTCATTTGAACAGTAAAATTTATGAGACGTACTTGCATCACAAGTTCAGACTGTAAATACCTGGATTACAGTTGAATAGATAGAAGGTGAATAAATTACTGGTAAACTGTTGAGAGGAAAACAGGTAGAGAACAAACATGACCTTTAGCAGCAGCACAAGACTTGATCAACACTGCATCAACTGTTCTGCCCATTTACACGAGGGGGAACTCCACCAATCATGTTACAGCTTACAGACTGAAAACTCAGTCATAATAAATAACTGTATAATAACAACGGGAGTGTGGAAACAGAGGAAACATTCGAGTACGACCTTTGGAGTACAATGGTGAAACATATCAGTCCACAGCTGGAGAAAAATGTCAGCTGATTGTGGATTAATTCAATTATAAAAGATCAAGCTGTAATCAACAAACTCCGTCCAGGGGTGACCAGTGAACTAAAGCGCGTCATCCTGACAATACCACACTGATTGGCTGAGGATGGCAGGGCTGTAATTTGGTGATCGTTTAGTTTGACCTGTGGCTCTGCTTTACTGAATGTGAAATGACACAGTAATTATATAATGTTAAAATTCAACTGCAAAGTTTTAATTGGAGGTATTTTGAACTCCGAGCGTTAACTTGAGCTCAGTCTCCGTTCTTCCTTCTTTAAATCAGAACACGGAGTGAGAGGTTTAACCTTTCTGAGATGCTCCGAATATCTAAAAAGGAAGAAACTTGGTGTTTAAAAGTTGAAGACTACAGTACGTCTGGTGCTTTCAGCTGCCACTGCACAATTCATTTCTCTTACTGGTCTGTTTGTTTTTTGCTTTATTGTATAAAACTATTTGTCCAAACCCTCTCGGATGAGGAGCACAACAGCAGTGCAGTTCTGAAAATACCCTGAAATTTAACCTGACAAAAACTCAAAACTAATCTTTCTCGCTTTGCTTGAGACATACAATCACGTTCTTATCCACCAGGCAGCGAATTTGTTTTTGGTGGGTAAATCAATACGAAATAAATGTCACCTTCTACACTGACCGCTAACTTTTGAGGCTCAAATGTCACCAAACCTCTGGTGAGTTTTTGTATAGTGTTTAAAATGCAAACTGCACTTACTGTGCCTGTGAGCAAAACATATATCATTAATATGTGTGTAGATCCAAAAATAAAGGTTTGTTGATGCCCAAATCCTAATGGACTGCAAGAAAAAACACTGTAGAGAAACACAGAGCTATTATACACAACTCCAGTAAAATGCCAAATGATGATTTCCAGCCCCCACGAGCCGCCCACACATGAAAACACAAAGGATCGCTCAAAATATCAGACATCAGAGCAGAACGTTTCGTAGGCTGGACTCACTCTGTTCAGCAAGTCAATTTCCTCCTTCAGCTTCCCGATGAGGTCGTCTTTGTCCTGATGGGCCTTCAGCAACCTGGCGTTCTCCTGACGCTCTCTGGCCAACTCCTACAACCACACACACACACACAATTACCGACTCGATTACATGAACAACACAGTAGATCGTTTTACCAGAGGAAAATGGGGCATGAAATTTGTATGGAGGTTCATACATGTTGCAATGGGACTAAAAACTGCCCTGTAATAACTTCAAGTTTGTGAGAAATGATAATTGTCGGATCCAAAACACGTGCACTGGAGCATTTCTGCCTGAAACCAAAACTCAAAATTAACTTTTGGAAAAGATGAAATACGTTTGGGGGTTGGAGTCAGAACGGGTCGTCTGCTGCCTGCAGCAAAGTCCATGCACCTTGGGCGTCAGACTGTTGTGGTGAAGAGGAAGCGGAGCATGAAAACGAAGCTCTTGATTTACCTGTTGATCTATGTTCAAACCCTACACCTGGTTTGGTCGTTCTCTTCACAGCTGCTGTTCACCCTTGATGACGGGGTAAAGGCTAGCTCTCTACAAAGCGTCACCTGACATCATCTGAAGGTAAGTGTTATACATGTTTTCTGAAAGGCCAGACTCAAAGGCAGCACAAAAAGCCTGCTGTCACAGAGAGGAACGAATTCTACAAAAAGGAGTCTCTCCTCAAATTCAACACCTGACCATGGAGGTACATCCCACCGGGAAGAATAGACTATGCCGGAAAGATTAGACAGTATACTCCCCTCTGACAAGTGGCCGAAATGGAAAAAGGTTGAATGTCGGTCTGTCGGCCACAAAGAAGAAAAAGAAAGAGAAGCTAAAAGAAGAAAAGCTCTAAACATTTCATATGCTAACGGCCTGTTTCAGGTGAATTTTAAGTGAATTCGTCTTAACTGTTGTGAAGCCAAAACTACAAGAGCAAACAGCCGAATTCAACAGTTTCAGCTTGAAAGAGACGACTTTATTGAAAACACATTTTCCTTTCATGAACATCTGTTTTTAACCGACTCAGTCAATAAAAAAAACAATCACTTTTTGTGACGTGACAGTTTAAATTGAGTTTGTGATTTTCTATTTCCAAAACTCAACATATTCTGCAATAACAAATCCATACAGACTGTCAGTCAACAATGTATTAAAAGTTGTTCTTATATAGTGCTTTTGTATTTCTTTTCAATGGCACTTGGTTAAAGGACAAAAAGTTCCTCCCTCCTATAAAACTACACTGAAACAAATGAATGTTGTTCCCACCTGTGAGAGACAGAAATCATGTGCGTATGTTATTAGCACAGAAGCTGCTGTTTGTTTCTGATGAATGAAGATCAGACTTCAAATTTCTTCTTTCTGTAGCTGATAAACATGAAATTGTTTCCATAGAAACGAACTGGGCAGGTACAGTCGAAGGCACAAAGCATGATATAGCCAACAAAGATATTCTCACCAGTGTTACACCACTATTCATAATGGTTTTTTTTTTTTTTTAAAAGGTGCTTCTTTGAAGTCTTATAGAATCTCATCCCAAAGACACCTGAACAAACACAGTGAAAACCAATACATTAATACAGGTTAAATCTCCATAAGCGTTTCTCTTTTTCTTGTTTGAGATATTACTTGGCTTTGGAGAAAAGGCATTTCTGTGAGATTTTTGGGGTGTTTTTGCCTTTGTTTACGATAGGGAAAGTGAGAGACAGGAAGGTTAGGGGAGAGAGAGAGAGGGTCGACACGCAGCATGATCAAACATATATATATCAGTTTTGTATTCTGGGGACCTAAAGGTGCTGCCTGGAGTCTCAAGAGATTTACCTGCCAGACCTGTCGTACACACCTCCCCCTATATGGAAGTGAAGTAAACAATGTGGACAAAAATAAGTTGTGTGAAATATGATTTCTTAAGTGTTTCTGGTCATTTGACCCAGATAAACAACCACTCACTGAAGTCATCGAGGTCACAGCGACTCTTACTTTAAAAAGCCTTTTTTTCCCCCCCTAAAGCCACCTGTGTGACATTTGATTCCGAGTTGAGTTTGTGCAGTGGCAGCAGTGAGTGGCTCGGTGTCTGATGGGGGTTGGTGTAGGAGGAAAAGACATATCTGCACTGTAAAAGGTCATCTCTTCAACAACACAGGAGAATTTCTGCCAGTGCTGAGCCGCGGTTTCCAGCCAGAAAAATCAGAGCCCTCGCTGCCGCTCAAGGGACTAAAAGTGGAAGATCGCCTGAACAAAGTGCCTTATAGTTGGCTAAAGGAGTTTTATACGGACCCTTGAAGAGCTCAGAGTGTATTGAAAAGTTGATAGGATTTGGTGGTGATAGCAGATTCCAATCCAAAAGATCATCTTTCCTCTGTGACTTTTACATTTCACAGGGAGGTCAATTTAACTTCAGTTACACTGAGGGAAGTAGAAGAAGAAAAAAAACAAGAGTTTGGGATTTGCTCCTTCTGACTGATGCTTCATCAGAATTCACTTCCTGTTTCCAGGGTGTAGCTGGAAGATGAGTAAAAGCCACAAGATAGAAGAAGAAATCCCCTGTGTTTTGGTTCAAGTGTGGGCAGCAGCTACCGCTGAGGACGCTGAGGGGATATTGTCACTATTGTTTCTTAAGGCTGACTGATATTTAGTCTACATCCTTAAATTTTTAAAGTTTGAATTAGACTCGACTTGGTCCTGATTTCATTGTAGTTACAAACCTGATTAAAAGAAGCAGCAGGAAGAATAACCGCTGATATAAATAACTAAACTCCACTGGCCAGAGTGACGCAGTCGGCAAGATGTTCCATTAAGACTCGAGAGTCTCGCTCCGTATGCTGTCGCACTTTCAACAACAACAGGCTCTGACCTTTCCACAGCAGGGAGGTGATGAAACCTGCCAACATGTGTATTCTGACTCATCTGGACACCGACAGGAACCTCTCCAGTCTCAGAGCAGATGTCTGTGTCTACTCACCTTTTTTTTTTATTTATTTATTTTTTTTATATCAGCAACAATGGAAATGTATGTATGTTTTAAAGCTGAACCTTAACCTTATAGTTTGACATTTTGGGAAATCCCCCACTGTCTTGCTGAGAGTTAGAGGAGAAGATCAATACTACTCTGGTGCCTTTGTGTGAAGTATGGAGCTGTAACCAAGAGGCAATTAACTTAGCTTAGCAGAAATACAGGCGCTAGGGGAAACAGTTAGCCCGGCTCAGAATAAATAAATATACGCCCACTAGCACCTCTAATGCTCAGAAAGAAAAACATTATATCTCACCGCTGGTTAAAGCTCATCTTGTTGTTTTTACATTGTTCTATGAGCATGAATTAAACAAGCAAGATACACTAACACTTGAGCCTTAAAGGTGACGGTATGCTAAGCTAACTGCCTTCTGGTTCTGGACTAGAAGTAGCCGTTACCTTCTCCAGCTCCTCCATCCTTTTCTCCAGACCTCCATCTCTGCCGTGGCGGTTGTGTCGTTGCCTGCTGTTCCCACCCACCTCCTCCTCGGACCCCCCCGGTCCTGCAGAGCTGTAACAAACACACACAAACGCACCACTTTTTACAACCAGAAAACTTACTTTAAACTTGTCAGAGTCGCGGTGACATTCGACTTCCTGTGTGTCCTGTGCTGTGTTCACTCTGAGGCTGTTTGAAGGTACAAATCATACAGACATTATTAAAACTTCAATGGATGGGTGGGTAGGTGGGTGGGGGCGGGGGGGAGACACATCCATCATCAAAAGAACAGGTGGGAATATTGTCGGCATGCTTTACCTTTCAATTAGGCATGCATTATTAACAGCCCTCTGCCTTTTATTCCATTAACCGAGAAAAGGCCAGAGAGAGTTTGGTACCAGAAAAAATAAAAAATAAAAAATAAAAAATAAAAGATTCTGATTAAGAAACCATTAACACTGTACAACTTGAAACAGGCTCTGGGATGGCAGCGGCTACTTGTGTGTCACTATTCTCAGGCTGGTGGGGAAAATGGTTTTAAAGGTTTTTGTACGCAGCTCGAGCAGAACACTAACCTTATCTCCTTTTCACGTCGTCGCCGCTTAGAGACGGATTCTGGGGCAGCTGGGAAGGAATAGTCATGTGCAGTTTATTTTCTTACTGATCTTATTTCAATAATTATTGATGTGGAAACTTGGAATGAGCTGCTGGCTCTGTACCACTGCGACTACAACAGAACAGACTGTGCCAGGTTTATGAAATCTCCAAGGGAATCAAATTTTTTTTTTGGGGGAGGGAAGAAGAGGCTGCAGGCTTCACTGAATTGTCTGAAGGAGGCTGTCAGCATTTTTATGCATCTGAAACAGACAGGAGAGCTGCTGGCGAGACAAAGGACAAATATAACTCTCCTTTGTACCATCTGCACTCCTTTCAGGATCTGCCAAATATGATGTTCCCATTATTAGACCACTTTACAAAGTACTTTTAACTCCGTGATTGGAGAGGCAGTAGTGGGCAATATGAATATGAGCTGTCACAACACAGAAAATTGCTTTATTTTGGCGTTCTTATAGCTTTTTATTGGATAGCTGAAAGTGTAGAGTGACAGGAAACATGGGGAAACAGAGGCGATGCAACAAAGGTCCCCAGCTGAACACGAGGACAGTAGGTGTCCTTCCTAACTGCTAGGACAGTCTGATTAAATAACCAGATGAGAATGTCTTTCTTGGCTAAAATAGTTAATTTTAATACCTAGAAAATAAAGAGGCTCTGAAAATGTATTTTTGCAATTAACTTCTTACTGTGACAGATCACATCCTACATGAACACAGTATTTTCTGTCAAAGGTAAAACAGCTTTAGTAATTCTGACTGAGACATTGCTTCTCTGTGCTCATCTCACTGGTTTTCAGGGGTTTAAAAGGGAAAAAACTGTTTATGCCCTTTGGAGATTTTATTGAACAATTTGGTTTTAAGAGGAAGGAATATTTCTGGAAATATTTACAAACACTAAATTGTGCAGCATCTATGTTCAGTACTGCTGCAGACAACATGGAGCTGCTGCGGAAACTCCACACAACTTCGTTACGTAATAAATCTAATGTGAAGTACTGTGTTAGAGAGATCTGGAAAATCAATTTGAACATGGTAAATGGTTGAAGAACTTGGAAGAATGTTGTAAATAAATATGTGAAGGGAGCAAAGAAAGTTTAAGCAGTCTAAGATAATACATAGATATTATCACACTCCAGTTAAAACTCTACAGAATGAACCTGGTGAAGGAGAATTTGAAGCACGACTGAGGTGGGAAATTCCCTAAACTGTACGTGCAAAGTAAATCTTAGTTAGTATTGGATGGGTGGTTTTGTTCAGTATTCCCTGTGACTCCTCATTTATGTTTTTCAAATACCAAATTTATTAAAATCTGCTTTTTCATTTTCACTCAACCCTAATTAGCCTGACCTTAAACAGTGCAAAGATTCAGGAATGAGGACAAACTCATGTAAACACATGATTAAAGTTCTTACATCTCTATCTCTTTAACTCAATCCAGGCTCTTCTCTCTGTTGACGCCACTGTGCCATTTCTCATACACATGCAGAGGCAGTGTTTTTCTGTACCTTGACATTTACAGAACCAACAGCTTATTTTCTCTCATTCTTACAGAGAGCCGAACGCGGCAGCGGACATCGCTTTTGATCAAGAGGGAGTCCTTGAAGCGCTCTCCTTGGTGCTCGCCTACACAGAGATAAAGTGCGTTTCATTTGTCTCCCTCGTTGTGACTCTTCAAGGCTACTCTCACTTTGTCAGCACACACACAAGCACACATGCAAAATGGTTGTGCATGCGCGCACACACACACACACACACACACACATATACATTACAAAATGTGACTTCTAATACATCCTTCCACGATGTTGCTGTAAAAAGAGCCAGTAAAAAATCAATGACACGCCCTGTGTGCTGTGTGTGTCTGCATCCACGCATGCCATCTTGTTTCGAGATATATCTCCATTGTTGCACCCAAACACACACACACACACACACACACACACACACACACACACACACACACACACACACACACACACACACACACACAGGTACTCTGGGGTGCTCAGCAGGTGACGAAGCCAAGCCTAAACATCCATGGCCTGGATACTAAATATCACACCGCGGCCCATTAGCACCCCGCAGGATGAGGTCTGGGGGAGAGAGAGGCTGAGCCAATCACACACACTTGGGAGCCGCAGCAGGTGGGAAGGAGAGAGCACAGACAGAAGAGCCAATAACAGCAGCAGGCGCAGGTTTAACAACATCTCTCAGAAACTGGAGTGTCAATGTGGAATAAGCCAAAACTACACTGGGAACAATAACACACAGTACTCATCCATCTGATTACCACCCCGCCGAGCTCTGACACATGCCATTCCTCCGAACAAAGAAAACATCAAGACACACTCCGTTCACTGGCATTTTGAGCCGGTGGTTTAAAGATTTGATCAGTGATATCTCTGTCCCTTTGCACAAAATGACTATGATTTATGGGTGGGGGCTTTCAGGGGGAGCTGATCAATGCAGGTCACTCCTTTTTTCTTGTTTTTTTTAATCTCAATGGATGCTGAGATTTCCAAACAGGTAGAGGTGCTATAACCTGAACTATCCATCTAGCATTAACAGCAGGTGTGCGGGCCTCAGCCTGCAGGATGTGTTTATGTTTTAACAAACTCTATATAGATTAAACTTTCAAAGTGAGGCGTGCGAATGTACTGTTGGCTCAATCTTATTTGTTTACATCCGTAGAAATGACTAATACATTATGCAACATGCTGAAAGTGACCACATCTGGTTTGACTTCAGACAATGTTTGAGACGTGTCACGATAGTGGGATATGTAGGACGCTCACATGTTGTAGGTGTGGAGAGTTCCTGGTGAAAGATGTAGTAATGCGGTACATAATGTAAACATTGTTATGATGTGTAGCCTCAGGTCTTCTCACTGGAGAACATACGTGATAAAAATAATACTGAATTTACTCAATAAAAACATGTTGAGGATTGTGGAGGAAGACACAAGTGCACTAGAGTTTTTGTAATTTCCCAGATATGCTGCTAGACAACACTCCTCCACTGTTTCACACTGTGTTTTTGTCTTATTGTTTTAATGTGGCTCTTCAGCTGCGTCTGTGGCTTTAAAGTCAGAGCAAAGAGGAAACTACAGGAGGGAAGATGAGAGACAAACAGACCATAACTCATACAGACAAAAATACCAGCTTTTACCTTTTTTTTCTAAGCTTACACAGTGTTGGCGTTACACATGCCAGTTATAAGTGGGCCGCTCATCATAATGACAGACAAGTGCTACAATTAGAACTTGGCAGACTGAGGGGTGGCAGGCTGGGACTGAAAATATACTGTATGCTTTAAGACAAAAAGCTGAATGCCGCTGCTTTTAGCACGGTAGAATCACTTCTAATTTCTACTTTTAGAAACTCGCTTTGTGTTGAATTCCCACAGTTAATTCAGGCCAAAATACACAGTGGAGTGCAGGGCAGTAGTAAGTAGTGTGAACCACTTAGCGGGTGAGATATCATTGAGATAAAGTGCTGCTTGACAAATCATTTGCATGCTGCATTTATCAGAGGACACACACAAAGTGTAAAATGTCTTGAGTTAAGTTCTGTTGAGCATGTTCACCCGTCTAAAAGCCAGACAATATGAAGACGATAGATATTGGACTGGACTTTGGTTTGACGTTCCCATGTAAGATGGAACATCAGGGACAAACTGTGCAGAGGAATGGCTTGAATCTAGAGGGTTGACAGAGAGGGAGAAAATCAGAGGGACACCTATGTGTTAAAAGTTGCTCTTTCGGCCATCTTGCGCCTCCCGGCCCACCTGGTGGGTTGTCCGTCGCAGAACCGTGGAGCGTCCAAGTGTTGCTAGGCCAGCTGAGGAGAGCTGCAGCCATAATTACATGGCCAGATTGAATGTCAGCTGGTGAACTTGGCTGTTGGCGTTGGCCGCAACTTCCCAATTTGGTAGCAAATAATGCAAAATGAATACAGGCTGGACACACAGAGAGGTTCTCAAAGGCCTTCACCACGTTGTGTCAATCACGCGTCGCTGGCCGCATTTCCAGAGTGATTTCAATAACCGAGCGATTTTCTCTGATATAAGTCTCTATCATGTAAAATTAAACGCACAAAAGGGGAGATGAACAATGTAAAATAATAATTCTGATTAATGTTTTCACTCACTGTCGGTGCAAATTGCAAACAGATAAAAGTAAATTGTATGAAACAAAAAGAAAAAAAAAATTCTCCCAAGATGAAAGTGTTGGTAAAAACATCAGTCTGTTTTTTTTTTTTTTGAAATTTTGAAAGCCCCTTATCAAATGCCAAAGCAATTTTGACCAAGCTGAGGCACACATTTCAGACTGCAAGCCTTTCAAAGCACATGATTTCACTCTCAACACTCCCTGCCAGCTACTGCAGTGAAGTGACGGTCTGAACAAAGTGTCCAGGCTCCAGATGGCGTCCTGTCAACTACTCTTCAAAAGGGTCATCAACCGTCATTCCCTTTTTCTTCCATAAAAGCATGAAAGAGAAGCGGGGAGAACAAAAAAAAAAAAAAATCATCAACTGTGACGCATTTCAGGAGAAAATCTGCTCTGGAAACCAACGACTCAAACTGCGATTTCTCATCCCCGCCTGTTTCTCCTCTTGACATACTGCTAGTGATGCTGAGGCAGATAAAGTCCACTCAGTGCCAGGATTAAAAAAAAAAGAAAAAAAGAGTCTCACCTCTTGTGCCGGCTGCTCCCGCATCTCGGGGTATCCTGCAAGAAAAACAACAAAACAATAACTTAAGGGTCTAAGGTGCATCTCCAATGCTTGGTGAGATTTTAAATTCCCAGAGTGGTGCTGTTAAATCTTCATTTCACTAAAAACAGCAGATACCACGGAGAGGTTAAATATCATCTGTTGTGTTCATGCGCCCTGTGTCGTGTTGGTTCACCAAACAGGGAAAACAAACACAAAATTCCATCTACAGGATAAGAGAAATTTATCGGGAGCATCATTTATAGAAAGACCTCAGGTTGTGTATGAGCATTTGTGAATCGCAGCTTCTCAGCTGATGTATAGATGAGCTTTGTTGCATTTAATAGTTCAGCAGGATCCGTGTAGCCCCAAGTTGTGGAGGGCAATCTTGTTTTGCAACATGGAGGTGCATATTTATCTTCTTTTCCCATTACTGTATGATGTAAAGGTTGTTTAGATGTATACTGCAGTGATGCCTTCGGTAAAATAACGCTTTCCTCGAAAAAAAAAAAGAGGTGTGTGTCACAGAGGCCGTGAGAGGAATACGCATCTCCTCTCCTAAGGTCTTGTGCACTGAGGGGTCCCGGGTTTGATTGAGGAGCCTCGGCCGAGCCACGATCCATCAGTCAGAGCTCGGCTTTGGCGGGTGAAGGGAAGCAGCCACTGCCCGACTCTTAGCATGCACCGGCCGCTCTCTCTCGGTGACACATCATCTATTACCTGTGGATGAAATCCTGACCCTCATCTCTCCGTGGCTCAGGCCTGGATAGATTTACTGAGATGGGGGACAGTGAGGGGGCAGTCTGCGTCTGCGCATGAGACCCCCGGTTCAAGCAGCACTTGGATTTAAGAGCAATCTGATTAATCTTGTTTTAGAAAGTGACATTTTCTAGGATTTTGTATAATCCTGCACCTGCCTTTTCAAGTGCAGGTTTGGCAGGTTTTGCAGTTCAAACTTTCTCAACGAACTGTCTCATCTGGAATCTAAGGCAGATAGATGGTGCTACTTAAAAAGGACTGTACGCCCTTTTCAAACTGGGCTTGAGACTATTAAACTTACAAAACAGCAGGATTTTAAACTGCAGAGTTGTTTTTAAGAGACTTTTAGAAAATAAGAACCGGGTTGTGCACATTGAGGTTATATATGCACAACCCGGTTCTATGGAGTGATGTTATTTCTGAATAAACTTTTTAGTAAAATGTTGCAAAATGGTGAAAAAAAGGTTTTTTTCAAGCTGTTTGTTTTGTCTGATTTGAGAAGCTGAAATCAAAATGACTCATTTATATATATAAAAAAACAAAAATCTCTCGACCAGGCTTTTCAATATTAATCACATCTCCATCCCAGAGTGAACACTTAGATGCAGTAAGTGGCTATTAAACCTGTGAGAGAAGTCAGCGTCAGTGTGAGGCCTCATAGAAACCAGTTTTAGTTGAGATATGACGCAGATTGTTTTCAAAGTTGCTGTAAAACCAGCACATACATTCAATATAGATCACAGTATAGAAATAAAAACACTATCTAAATGTAAATGTGTGTTTACTGTCTTGGTTTGTTTAGTTACACTAGACTCTGAAACCAACAGGATTCTTTGAACATGACGGCGTCCAGCGGGAACCTGACTATGTAGAAAATAATTATTTGCTTTCTCGTTTCTGCAGAAAATTCAATACATCTATTTTGTAAGTTTCATACTCCAAGGCCATTGGCTGACAGAGGAGGGTCAGTGCACTGGATTGATTATTTTCTGAGGTGTAAAAGGGTTGAAATATGAGTCAAAACAACAATATAGGAGAAGGTTGCAGCGGTCAGGAGATGTTGTGAGGCTCTGCCAGTCATCATTTGCACATTATGATATGTGCAGTGAAAAGAAAAGATCAAGAAAGATGATATGATGCTGAGTATAGTCTAAAGCAGAAGAGCTGCATCGCTTTGATACACCAATGCCAAAGTGGGGATATCTAATCTTTTTGATAGTTAATGAATGTATCAAATAAAACCCTTGACGTTAGGTATGAGCACTTCTCCACATCCACAGGAAGTGACAAAATCAAAACTTCAGAACAAAGAGTGAAATGCAAAATGTCTCCAAAAGTCATCACAGACTGACCAGGAGCATCACTGTCTGACACTTAAGCTTTCAGAAGCATTCGCCTTGAATTAAAGGATGATGTTTTAATTTCATTTGTCAAACCTTGTCGTTGTTTAATTGTGTTATCGAGCAGTTTAGTTACTGTCATTCAATTTTTATTTCTCTTCTTGGTGAAAATTTGTTTTTAATCCTGTTTTTTAAAGCTTTTTGAGTGAAAAGCATCGCTGCATGAAAGGAACTATACAACTAAAGTTATTATGTTTGATCCGTTTTTAATCACTTGCACTTTGTCAGGATCTTGTGCTAATTCATAATCTTGCATCAGTCTTAAGTACTGCAGACAGTTTGAGTCAGTTAACAGAGGCAGCATGTCCACCCTCACTCGGAAAAATAAATAGAAAACGCTGTTTATGTGTCAAACTGCGTTCTGCCTTCACAATATCTTCCTATGAATTTTCTTCGAGTCTGTCATGAAATCATATCTTGTTTGCAGAAAACATCCCAGAACTCATTTGCCATATTACTCCTGCAGCTTTTGGCATTGTTTCACAGTGTGCACCTCCTGTCTGGGATATGAATCTGTGAGACAAGGTCAGTGCAATTCATGTACGTCTACTTCACTGCACACGATACGAACCCGTGCAACTTTATTTATCATGCTTGAGCTGCACTGACAGCTCCCATAAGCCTCACTGCAGAGCTCAGAGCCACTAAGAATACACAGAGACAAATATCAACAGCATAAACAGGTATTTTATCGTTAAACCTCAGATGATTACTACACAGTGTGCATTTCTGTGTGTTTGTGTGCCTGTAACTTTCTACGACTCTCCACGCACCAATCTGAAAGTGTGATAAAGCACTCAAATGTCTTGGTTGGGCATTTACAGCTTTTAAATGTCAACTCAGTCAGTACAAAGGGGATCTTTGGCAAAACAGCACAAAGCTGAGAGAGCGATCACAATTTTACTGGAGGCATTCGGTAAAATCAAGAGAGAAAGAGACATGCTCTTCAGATCAGAAATCCTGATTGGCATTTAGAGGAAGCAGGAAGGTGAAGGACTAAACCAGCAAAACCAGGTTACTGAAGAGTCCCACAATCACTGCCAAGTTCCGTATATATTTACGTGAAATCTCTTATGGCTGAGATCTATTTATGACGTCTACTTCTTTGTCATGATAATTACAGGCTGAATTTGTACCTGCTGCATTTTCCACTGCTCTATTGTTTAAGACAAGATGCTTTACATTTCTCCCACACAACCATTTTAATCGCGATGCTAACTGCACCTAGCTGTCTGAGTCTTTACTGCCGGCTGAGGGAATAGATGTCAAAAGGCCAACCTGAGACATAAGTGAGAGGCTGAAGATGAAGACATGACTAACCTGCAAACTACACTGCAAACAGCTGCAGGAAGTTGTGTTGACCTCTTGGCCTTTTTGTGACAGGTGCACCTACTGCATGTGTGTTAAAGTTCCTCTCCAGACATGTTTCAAATTATGTAAAAACACTCTGCTATGATTAATATTTTGCTTCACACAACAAAAAAGGATGAAGGAATGAGGATGAGGAAACATCAGAGAGACTCAGCCACATGTTTGAGCCTCAGTCAGATAAAAATTAATTATCAGAACGGTTAGCACAGTTAGCATCTTTTACTTGTTTTTGTTGTTTGTTAGCTTGTAACTGGCAGTGGCTGACACAGTGGTGGGTTCTTTAGGGTTTGCACCATTAAAATCTGACTTTCTGAATCAGTCATTGGTTCACTCCAGTTCCATCAGTCATGGCGTTGACTGCTTATTTTGCTTATTATATGTCCTCTATAAAAAAAAAACCCATATGGAGATGTTAACAGGTTAAACACTTGATTTTCATCAGTGGGGGTCTTTAATCAAAGGTATTCTTCCCCTGTATTTCTCCTAAGATTCATAAATGAACTTTTCTTGCACCCATGCAGTGCCTGAGCTAGATAAAATCCAGGCTGCTTCATTTCCATCTGTACCTTCTTTATTTATGCAGCAGTGCTCCTGGTTTGCTGTGAAAAGCCTTAAGTATTTTTGCTGGTAGCTATCCTGTCTAAGATAAATATTGGTGTGGTTCCGTTGGCTTATATATTAGTAATCCTTAAAATGTTGAATCAACAGAGGCGTGAATGTGATCAAATATTGTTTCAGGCAACAAACTGAAGTTCAGTTTGCCGCTAGTGCAGAGGAGCTGCTGCTGCTCCTGGTTAGAAATGTCGTGTGATGGGTAGTGAAACATTTCCCTGCTGTTCAGACAACACGCTCTGCATCAGCACCATTTTTTTTTGGGACTGAAAGGTGCTAATTACAAATGCAAATGAGGCTTGTTAAAAAAGTGCTGGATGGGGTTTGTCAGCAGTATGTGTTTTCCACAGAGGGAGAGAGAGAGAGAGAGAGACCTGAGCTGCTCTGCTGTGGACCTGGCGCCGCATTAAAAGCAGATGATCGCGAGGAATGTTCCATATGGTTCTGGCTGCTGGATCCCTGAAACAGGTTTGCATGTAGGACTCACACACCAGAGGGAGGTAAGGCCTGATAACCAGGACCACATGCGGGCAGAGGGCCTCTCTGACGGGCCACACATATCAGATACATGTGTCCTGTCACATGGAGAGGAGAAGTGTGCTCAAGCACAAATGTTCATATATCCCGGGTCCCGAAGGAAGAGATGGAAAAAGGACATCACGACAGAATTTAAAACATCTGATGAAATGTTTCATATTCAAAACCCTATCTGGAGTTTCCATTATGTCTTCAGCAGTGAACACAAGAAGAGTTACAGCCTGTTTTGGTTGTGAGCTGCGCTGAGACCTGGGGACACAGTTAGCAGCCGTGCAGCTCTGAAAAGAAACAGTTGAGCTTCTTTTGAAAAACTTTTTTTTTTTTTTGCTCACATATCTCAGTACCAGCTAAAAAGCCCAACTGGATGCTCTATATCACATCAGGCCTGACATGGCAATTGCTCGTCTCCCCGGTGATAAATGGGCCCCGTGAGAGACGGCACATTTTTTGGATGCTGCGTCTTTACAGATGTCAAACTGACATCTCTGTAGTAAATCCACTGACCGCGCTCTTTATTTTTCTTTATTCCTCCCAGTCTGCCTCCTTATGAGCGAGCTGGCACAGGACCTCCAGCTATGAATATGAATGTCAGTCTGATGTGAGTGACAGTGAGACATTTAATGGGTAGTTTCTGCGAAGCTACATCTGGTCTGCGTTAAGCCTCATGTAGCGATGGCGTGAATGGACATATTCCGTTTCAAATGATGGACTGAGGATCTCGGACGTGTGGTCAAGCTGCAGAGACCTGACTCAGCTGAACCGCTTGTTGTTTGTTTATGCGAAGAATACTTTGTGTAAAGAGTCGAGCGCTTTTTGTTTTTTTTCTCTGGGCAAACATCTCAGCAGGTGCTGTCACTGTCTTCCTGTTGGTGAGGTGTTTGTGTACCTGTTTCATACACAAAGCTTCGGTTTGTGTAAACAGCCTCAGACTGTTCCAGCCCAAAACAAAATAAACCTGCTGATGCATAACAGCCGATCCACCTGGAACCCCGAGCTGCATCCGCAAGAGTTGTCACTCAGCAGCAGAGCCACTTCATTTATACGTTTTCTTCTTTCAAATTGCAGTTTTCATATCAGTTGGATGTTTTTTTTATTTTGTACAGAAGTACAAACAGAGCAGCGGTGTCAGTCGTTGTTACACAGCTGGATGCTTTTCATATCTTCAAATGCTTATTGAAAATCCCTGTGTGTGTTTGAAGTGAGTTTTAAATTACAAATGCTTCATTACTGAATATATGAACTTCTATCCCAAAAAATAAAAACGTGTCGTTTCTGGTTCGGTTTCATTTTCACTTACTCATTTAAAGCCTCTCTCTCTCTCTCTCTCTCTCTCTCTTTCTACAGAACTCCTCCTGGACGTATCAGGAGGAAGGAAGCGGCCCGTGTCTGCATGGCTTCACTTTTATTAAGTAAACACAATATTACCTGCCAGAGTTAAAGGAGCCAACAGCATATGATTCACATTGTTAAGAACCAGACGCCTTATACACAAAGCAGATCCTGACACTGGCTTTCAAATGAAGTTTGATGAATGCAGCTCTACACACGGCTACGCTGTGCATGTGATGAGGATGATACTGCCGTGGTGCTACTCATGTTTGGGAGTTCAACTGATGATTCTCAACATTATGAGTTATCTTTTGATTATTTTTTAAATAAGCAGTAAATTGCTCAGCCTATAAAATAGTGACAGATCAACAGTCAAAACACAAAGATATTGAATTTGCTATATTTGCTTTTTGTTTTTAGCAATAAGCAAATTACATCGGACTTGTGAGGCTCAATATCATCAAGTAGCTTTAACATCATTTCAGTGTTTTTCTTGTTGCTCTTAAACTTATTTCACGGTGATGATGAAACTCAGAGACACCTCTGAGTTCTGCATCACCGCAGCTTTTCACACCTTTCTCACTCCTGAGCCGTCCTGGTGTGTCTCCCTGAGCAACAGTGCCTCTGTTTGGCAGCATGGATGTATGTATCAATCTGCGCTGATCAGGTAAAGTGTGGAGAAAGAGTAGAGCGTCATACGATCCCGTGGCAGACGGTATAGATTGGAAAAACACAGGTGTTAACTGTCATGTCGTGTCACTTCTTACCATTAGGTGTCCGGTGGAAGGGTCGGCTGTCATGGACTCATTCTGGAAAGTGTTGGCCTGCACCAGCTCCTCCTCCTCCCTCCTGTCCTTCTCCCCTGCGTCGTCATCGTCCAGCTCATCCAGGCTCTGAGAGGAGAAGAGCTTGGTGAGACTATGTTTGCATGAACACAAAGAAAGTCGGCGAGGAAACCACATTAAGGAAAGAAATCAAGTTATCATGCACAGAAACAACCTGGGGTCAGTTTTACTAAATTCGCAACATGCACCTGTGGATTTCTGCTTTTTTTCCTTTCATTCTAAACAGCTGCTCTTTCCCTTGCCGTGCAATTGTACTGAAAACTATTGATATTCCCTTTCATACTACCACCACACTGTTTACACTTAAATCTAGCTGTTTCTCTTATCCATTATTCTGATTTTAAAGTTTTCAAGTTTTTTTTTTCATATATATATAAAGTTTAAGAAACCAGGTCCCTGCAGAAAACCAAGAGTAGCTCAGTCACTTCGGTGCATGTTAACACTCAGATGACAGATGCACGGTGACAAGTGAGGTCATTTCCCACCATAACTGCGATGTTGACCTCTGCCTCAACACAGCCAGGGTCTCCTTTTAATCCTCTCAAGACATGATCACATTCACTTCCAGGAATCCCTGAGGAGCTGCAGCTCAAACACAAAAACCCAAAACCCCAGACAGATTCAGTCAGGCAACAAGATATCGTCCTGTTGGAGGCCCTTTTCACCTCCTGAGGACAGTCAGAGGGGATTTTTTTCTTTTTGACCAGTGGAATGTCCCTTGAAAACACAATAAAAGACATGTACAAACATACAGAGAGCAAACATCCCTTTTGACAGAGGAGTAGTGGGAGTTTGCTTTCATTATTTAGGCAGAGATCTTGCACATTGCCTGGGAAAACCTCCAACTTTACTCCTCGCAATCTGGATTCTTAGCTTTATCATGAAATATGTGCGCGGCCTCGGCTTCCTATTGGCATTACATTACAGTGAACAGAGCTGCTGCGGAGTTGCCGGGGTTCGGCTGTCGGGAGCGGTGAAGACGCATTGCGTAAACAGAGCTCGACATTAGGATGGATGGTTGGATTGTGACAAGAGACAGAGATCAGGGCCAAACTCCCAGAGGGGGCACAATGCAAACCAGTCTTTCCTGCTTCACGCTACAGGCCGAACAAAAGGTGCCCACTCAAAAGGCCCTTTAGTGGTAAAAATAGCCTTGCAAGGTTAACAAGGAATGCAGTCATTTGCAAAGCCTTTCCTGCCAAACGGTTTATCAGTCGTCCTTAGGGAAAACACCAGCTCCTTTTTCTTTTTCGACTCTCGCTCGCTGCCTAATGCGAGCGCTCTCTCCTCTGCCTCCTTGTGTAACTCGGAGTCCTGTCTTCATCTCCTAATGTGCATGTACAGGCAGTGGAGACAATAACAGGAACAAACCCTGCAAAAATCACAACTTTATTTATGTCGGAGAGGTTTTGATTCTCCACAGTTTGTGGTGTTCTTGCGCTGATATGCACCGTGTTGTACTTTAATTGTCTCCATCTATGTGTGCGCATGAAATGTTTTCCTGCAGCGATTTATGAGTGCCAGCTTGACAAGGCAGCATTTCAGGATGTGGACAAAACAATATGTGGGAAATAAAGAGTAGAAGTTTTGAGTTACAAAAAAAAAAAAAAAAAAAAGAAAAGATATTAAACAGAAGTCCCGTCTGTGCTAACACACAGTGTATTGTGCTGTGACTAACCACTCTGCTATGCACAAACTTGCCTGAAATGTGGAATTGGGGATCTCAGAGTTTATTTTGGATTGAGATGCAGCCCTTTTTGCCCTCTAGTATTCCAGATCGCTGTGCATTTTCTTCTATTCCAAATAAAGGGAAAGGGGGATCTCTGTGCAACCATATAAGGGGAGTTTTTGCTCCTGACATCATCAATATGAGTCTGTGTATTTTTTTGGCCCATTTCTTACCTTGGACCGCGGAGACAAGCGGATAATGTGTGGAAGGATGAACGGCCGAGGGTTTGACTGATGGTGTGACTTAGATTTCTATGAGCTACGTGCTCACATTTCATCACTGGGAAGGATCCAGAACTGAGAATTACTAAAAATGGGACTCAAATTTAGCAGAAATGCTGCCAAAGAAACAAAGTACCATCTTTAATATCACTTAAAATATCATTCTCCTAAAGTTTGCAAATGAAAGCACAACTTGTACTGATATATTCGGACTGGACACTTCACATTGTTTTATTGAAAAAAAAAAAAAAAAACAGATGTTCTCTGATGTTTATTTAATATTTGGCAGGGATATTTTGTACCAGGCTGGAGTTGGCTCATGTTTTTAGTTGAAAAACAGGTGCAGAAACATGTAGCTTTTCTTCCCAAAATGGTCATTTGAAAGTCTCCTGTTCTCAATCTTACTTCTGTTTTGGCCTGGTGGGTGCACGCTGCCCAGATGCAACTGATTACAGAATGTATGATGGAAACACCAGGAATTTCAGATTAATCAACAATGTAGTAAACATTTCAAATTTGTTAAAGTATGTGACTAATAACTCCTGATATAGGATCATTATAGTAAGTCTCCAACTGAGCCACAATTTAGGTAATGCAGCAAAATGCAGCCAAAAGTCAATGCACATAACTACACCAGCATTAATTCCCCTGTTGATGTGGAGTCAAAGAGATTAAAGACTTGAGTGTGAGCTGAAAAGAAGCAGCCAGATTTCCAGAATCCTCTCTGTTTCCTGTTTACAGCAGCGCCCGAGTGTCAGGGCCTCACAAGACTGTTTACTTAACTCAAACAAGTACAACACGTATCCTGGTCCGCTCCGGCCTCGATACCCCGTGTCTGTCACTCTGCACATAAAGAATTAAAGACGCCACATCTGGAGCAGAGCTTCACGCTCTATTGGAATGTCTGTTGTGGTTGGAAACTCTCTGCACGGGGAGGAAAACCATCAGTCATCTATTCTAAAGCTCCGTTCCACGGCTGCGAGGATCTGAACGCATCTCATTCTTTGTCTGCACAACAGCGGGCTGTGACATTTACCTTTTTAAAGTGGCTGTCAAAGTGACGCTGCCCGATGGTTAACTTGACTGAGCCGAGTACATTTTGTAGTGGCAGTAAACCTGCAGCATTACACAGAATACATTTGGCAAAAGTGAAGGAGCTGAGCACCAGGAACACTTTGAAGGATCCTGCAGATGGTGTACTTAATATTTGACAAAGACAAATGAGATAATAACTGAGCTATAAAAAAATAAAGTATTAAGTAAGAGGTGATGTTCAATGTGGTTTTTATGACTATAACATTAGCTCTGACAAGGTGAACAGAGAACACAGAGTTCTTGATAACGAGGTAGAGGTCAAATATCTTTAAAGAACACAAAGTCATAGTGGTCTTACGTAAAACATAAATATCTTTTGACACATTTTATTAAGCTAGACACACGACTGCGTCCTTCTTGGGCGTTTTTTCTCTCTGAACAATAATACACGGAGTGGTTCAGCAGCACTGATGCGAGAGAAGCAGCTATAGCTACGGTGGTATCCGTGGCAACCAGCGATGCAGCGATGCAAACAAATACAGTGAGAGTATCATTAAGCTTCTAACCAAAAATCACATGGTTTATTATCTACGACAGTGCGAGTAATTTCTGAAAAAAATATCAACAAGAATAAAACAACATGATAGTTTAATCAAAGTAAAGTCTATGGAAGATGATAATATGAATGTCAGCTCCACTACAGACTGCAAATATATTCAATACCACCCCTCTAAAAACTGATCATAATTAACACCTTCCTCCTCTCTGAGATCCAACACAAACAGACATGCTGTCTTGTCACCCTGCCAGTGCTCTGTCCACTTAGTCCTCAGATTTATTTCTAAACAAGCAAAGGGCACCTCCGCCGGAGGCACACTCTTTTACAGCACGCTTAATGACTTGTGTGTATTAATCACCTGCCACTCGCTGCAGCACAGTGACTTCATTAAGATGATCTATTAGAGGAGAGGGACGGCGGCACGCTGATGCCCACTGTCTTTTCATCAGGAGTGCCAGTCGGCTCGGACGACAGCTCGGACAGGCACAGCGCAGCGCTCAGGTATGGCAGAGATCAAAGAGGGGACATCGGCCCCGGAGCTGCTGGCTGATTAATTTGACACCACAGACTGCCAAGGTCAGTGTTAGGTCCAGGAGAGGTGCGCCCGCTCAAGAGCAGGAGTGAGACATCATTTGACAGCATCAAAAAGGTGTGACTGGACCTTCACTGACCTGTGGCAACAATATTACATTTAATCCTGTGAGGGAAAACCTGTGTGCGCTCCGCTGTTCTCTGCAAACTTTGAATTTTACTTGACCTTTATTTAACCACCGAGAGCAAATTCTCTTCTTCACAATGAGGCCAAAACGACAGCATAATTATGTTACACAGACCAACATTCACAGGCGGAAGAAGAGTTACAGAAACACAATTTTCTCAGCAGAAACTACAGCTGTACATTTTTAGATTTATCACAACTGGCAAAACCCAGTGCGCTTATAATCATACTCCCACAATCTGATGCCTTTTCACTTGATTTAAGTCCTGAAATTGCACAACAGGGTTTTTTTTTTTGTGAGAGGGTTGTTTGGGGACAGAGTTGAGTCAAACAGCGTACAAGACATTCTCAAGAATCGCAGCTTGTATTGGCCACAAAGCACAAAGTTGCTTTCTTTAAAATCGAATGTTTATCAAGTGAAAGCCTCTCACTTTTTGGCTTTCAACTTAAAAGTCAGCTTGACTCTCATTTTCACCCCTAGTGAGACTCTAATGTTTTAATCAGCACTCAGCCAGACCTCAAAATGAGTTCTCTTTACACGAGGGGGGGGGGGCAACGACCAAAAAACTTTCAGCTAACAAACAACGGGGGTCTGGCTGTGATTGTTGACCCAGAGATAGCAGCATCAGCATTCCTCTGGATGTGTCAGACGGAGCTGAGGCCTGAGGGCAGGCCAGTCGGGCTCAGCAGGGCTGGGCAGAGATCTTTGACCGTCTGCTACAGCTTTAACACATCTGTGGGAAACAGCACCGAGCGTATTTTGAGTTTGCCAAACTTGTTCTCTGGTCTTCAGCTGCCACAGTGGGTTGGAACGGAGCGGTGGTTTTGACCGGACTTGTAAAGAGTCTGGCTCTGTGTGTGTGTGTGTGTGTGTGTGTGTGTGTGTGCAGGGTTGAGAGGGACAGCAGAGTATTTGGAGCTTCGGGGGGGTTCACTCTGTATAAATGGGACTTTACACTCCAACACCACAGACCTCCACAGAAAACCACATGGCCCCCGTTCAGCCCTCTGCTCCGAGATGTCAGACTCGGCAAGAAGTCTGAAACTAGAGCCGGCCGATATATCAGCCGGGCCGATATCAGGCTATCACAGAGACGTCGGAGTTCGCATGTATGTTGGCAGATGTGTAAGAAGAAGTTTCAAAGCAGAAAGCTGCAGCAACAAATATTTGACTTGTTCTCATTTCAAGTATAAAATATCAGGGTTTCCCACAGGATAGTGTTGCAGAGTCTGGCTCTAATTTTTAATATTCTCATGTACTGATATTGTTATTGGCCTCTGAGATCCTGTGTTGGTTCACCTCTACAACTGAGTGTACACTTGATGCCTGTAGTGGAAGTTTTAATTCATAGTTTACAGCTGGTTATCAGCTGGTGCACAGGTAACAAGTCTTTAATTTACTGTGACGGAGAGCAACAGTTTACAGCGGACATGCCTCTGTTAGACGTGTGTTACTGCAGATTACTCCTGCCTTTTATCTCCACTGGTATCAGAGACTTGTAGGAGAAAACACAGGTAGTAGCAGCTGACCAATCTTGTTTATTCTGGTCTCCAGGTGGTATCTCTCTAGCCGCTGTGACTTGTAGCTGCATTTTCGAGGAGGTGTACACCCGCTTCAGTTTAGCTATGGCGGCTACATGCTTAGAGAAGGAACATCAGTAGCCGCCTTTCTTTCAATGCCTTCAAACAGCTTGCTGTATGGCTAGGAGAGCTCTTGAAAATGGATTACAACACAGTGAAGTGTGTAAGAGAGCAGTGGAAGACCTTAAACATCCCTCTTCTTCAGCATTAAACCGGCTTACTGCAGCACCGTGCCGTGCCTCTGCCCCTCAGCAGACCATAGCAAGTCTCACAGCCGTGACCCGTCCTGCATGCACGAACCGACAGAGTAACTACCAAGCTTCTATCGACACCATCCCCACACCTCGAGCTCTGAAGCTGAATATGAACCCAGCGCATCAATCTGAAAAGCAGTGGGTTTTTTAAAACTTTTTTTTTGCCTGTCAACCTCAGATGCAAAAACAATCATTATCAATTCCAACCAGAATCCAGCGGTGGACGATTTGTGCTCATTGAAAACATTACAATCAAGAGGCAGGTGAAATTAAAAGTTGCAGGTAAGCAACACTTAGCGAGTCAAACAGAAAAACGAAGGGGTTACGCAACAGGCAAACTGTGAAACACTGCTAATGGATGACATTACCTGATTATGTTTAATGCCAGGAAATTATTCAAGATCATGGAAAATGGTGTAATTACATGGTTTTTGACTGAGATCTCTGATAAATAATTAACCATTGGTTGAATTTATGCATAACAGATTGGTTTTTACATAACTGCAGAGAAAATGCCAAATCTGTTGTGCGCCATTTATGCCTCTCGTCACCTCCAATGCTGCCAGAAGGAGAGATTTTAAAACATGTTATCAAGAGCTTCATGTGACTAAATCGTAGTTATGCATCCATGACATGCAACTGAGGCAGAAACATACAAAGTAAAGGGCTGTTTACCTGCGCGCGAGTCATGCAAGTCAAACACATTTCCTTTTGGTTCATAAAATCTGTCTGTTTTTGTGTTTTCCATTCTGTTTCCTCCAGGTATAAACATTGTCTTCCCAGGAAATAAACTGAAGGCTGAACTCTTGTGGCGTGTTGCGCAGGAGGTCTTTATCTTTTTGTGTGTATTTGCTCGAGCCCCGTGCTCATAAACACTCACTGCTGACCTGCGACTGAATGTAGGAGATCCTGTTTGTAGTTTCAGCCCCCATTAGCAAGTCAGCTGTTTGTTTGCTCTCGTGTTTGACCGTGTTTGACCGTGTTTGCTCTCGTGTTTGAGCTTTCTGAGACACATTTAACAAATGAAAATGCACGCAGGAGCCATTTTATTTTAGTCAACTGTGAGGGATCAGTCTGAGTCTGCTAATTTAATATCATACTGTACAGATATAAATGAAAATCAATCAATGGCTGCCTGGAATAACAGGAATACTCATCATTTACAGGGTGTTAATAAATACAACCAATAGTTTACACCATTTAAAACAAATGAAATGATTACTGAAGTTAAATCAGCAGCTATAAGTTTATCCGCTGAGCAGCTACCCTGATGTGCCCATACTGACACTCATCCTCTTAATACATGACATTGAGTAATAACTGCCTTCTCCCCTCAGCGAGGACAGGAGCTTTGGACCGTCTTGAGAGAGAGGTATGTTATAGTTTTAACATCTGTGTGTCCCGACCACAGACCAGTACGACTGTAATTCAAGCCGCAGAGAGACGACAGGCTGGTGGTGATGGCTGCTAGAGCGTTTATCCCGGCCGCCTCTTCTATTTCCTGCGTCCTATTAATGAATCCTGTTCCTGCAAACCAGCAGTAATAACGGGGTGCCTGCTGCGTGCTGTACGGAGTCCTGTGTTTTGTCTAACCCCTAATCTTGTTTTCACCCCAGTGCTGGCATGCACTCTTCTTCTTCCTTCCTGTCCTGGTGTTTTTTGTTTTTTTTGTTTGTTTTTTTTTTTTTTTTGCACAGCGCGGCACAAAGCTCAAACCCACCGGGGTCGTACCAAGCTGCAGCATGACAGCGGTGGTCCAGCACTTTTACTGTACGTGTGTTTTCTAGCAGCACGAAAACCGCTGAGTTACCCTGTTGTTTTCCATCTCACATCCACGTCGTCCAAAAGCGGGAAGGATTTAGAAAAACCACACAAGCAGCTAAAAATCATACAAAGGAAGAACAGAGAAGGCAGGAGACAAAAGGGCACAGAGGGAGCATCCAACATCCTGCTGCTTTTAAATTTTATACTTCTTCCTCTTTTTCTCTTCCACATGCTGTCCATCTTAAAAAGTATTGCAAGAGACAGACAAAAGAAATCTTAGCTCCACATGGTCCACATACTGTATTAGCTTTTTGTGGAGCTTTCAATCACATCTCTCAGTCCTTAAAAGCAGATAAACGTTAATGAATTTCCAGAAAATCAGCAGAAGAAATGCAAAATAATGTCTGTTTCCCTACACTACTGTTATACAAAGTGTAAACATTATCAGGCTAATGCTATTAAACCATCACAGAGTAAGAGGGAGAAATGAGAAGACGTCATGAAAGGAGTCATCCAAACCTCATACTAATAAAAATGTAAAACGGAAATATGGCATTTATTTTGGTTTCATGTATAAATCTGAGGAAGGTTGAAGTCTCACCTACTGATGCACAACCACCTTCTGAAAAACATTTCACCAGAGGAGACGATGTACTGGGAACTAAAGTGTTCAGATTCTTCTCGCAGCAGGAAACGTAATACTTTTTGGGGGCACACAGGGACAAAAGATTCATATGAAAATTGAGAGATGTTTGGATTCATGAAAAGCCTCAGTCATCATTTTAAATTCTGTCTGAACAGCCGGTCAGGATACACCTGCGTGCATGGACTGTAATCTGACTGTATGCATGTGCAGACGGTCATGACAGCTGTGTCATGGATGGATAGGAGGGTTATCTTGTCCCTAACTTAAGAGTTAATAATAGCTTATCTCCTGAGCATTTCATCAGCAGGCTACGATGTGATCCCTGACCCCGAGCTGTGGCCGACAGCCTCCGCTTCTTCACAAAACGCCTTCCTTGGAATGTCTGGTATCTCCTCACGTGTACGACCGATCATCCGCCCCGGGCCCCACAGCGTTATGGCAAATGGGTTGTTTAACATCTGGTATCCCAGGCCATTTCTTCTGTTTTACCCCTCTACACCTCTTGAGCACGTTGGCCCCGGTCTATCTTGCATCCTGACGTGGACTGAGCTCGTCCATTTTGGCGAGGGGAGAAACAAGACAGAGAGGCATTGTGTCAAGCAGACCCTTCTCACGATGTGCACACCTCACAGAGAGGAGAGATGTCTTGGGCCATTGTGGACCTCTGACACCGGAGGAGCAGAAATGTGTCCCGCCTCCGTGTTGACCGGGTTTATCTAATGAGAACGAAGCGCCCAGAGAGAGCCAAGTGCCATTCAGTCCTCGCTGCCTCTCAGCTAGGCCGCCGTGTTTTTTGGCTGCCGACGCTTGGTTTTCTTGGCGGCGGGCTCGCTGCTCATTCAGAGCCTCAACAACTCAGGGGCTATTCAGGTTTCACAGACCTATCAAAAGAACCACAGACATGCTGGGCAGGAGCAAAGCCAGGTCCACAGCATCCAGGAAGCTACAAAAGTGGCAGCGGCAACCACAGCGCAAATGGCTTTCACACATCGTCGGACTGCTCGATGATGTCACCGCCCAACACCCACCAAAATGCAGAAAGTGACCTAATAATAGATTTTTTTTTTACCAGCAAACCAACAAATAATCTATCCAGTGCAGTACAGTACAGTCCACGATCAAGACCCGGAGCGATAATGGTCCTGTGTAATTACACCAGTATTCAAATCATTTTATCAAGACTGGATTAAAGTGCACACGTTTCGACGGTTTGCTCTCACACAAACACGTTTGTATGAAATAATTTCACTATAAACAAGTGACTCACCCTCACAAAAAACAAACAAACAAACAAACAGACAAAACAAAAATTTACAATGTTAGACTGATTCCAGTCAGTTTAATTTGTGTTGCACTTTTGCACATTAATGTCTGAACAGGGGTGAATTCCAGCAGGAAGAGTAATTGCTTCCTGATTTTCTGCATTTGTATCCAAAGCAAGGATGTTGTGTCCCGCTGTAGATCTCTCTGCTGCAGATTCTGTAACTGCACTTTCTTGTTTTTCAGCAAAGGCTTGATTAAGTTTCTGTATCTGTTTTATTATTCTTAGTCTTGTGGTGGGTTATTCAGTGATGTTTATGTCTGGGGTACTATTTTAGTCTTTTATTTTCATTCCACAGAGAATTGGTTTTGCATTTCTGATGGAGGAAGTTAATATGACAGCGTCACTCTCATTTACAGAGGTTGAGTCTTAGGAGTAGGAGATGTCTGTATCCCCCCCCACCCCCAAACAAGAGCCAGCAAGGTTAACCAGACTGAAGAAAGTGTTTGTTAGTGATTTAAATCTGGTTGTCTAAAGAAATTGGGCCCTTCTAAATTCTAGATACGTGTCTCGCCATGTTGCGTTTCATATTCTTAGTTGGATTCAGTTCCCAGAATTGTTAAGGATTTCATTTTCACTTCACAATTCACAGACACTGAGGTTTGAACTCTTCTGTTTCCATTGCTGGTTATGAATGTGTCCAATGCGCACTCAACAATTTTTGTAAAACAACTTTCTTTTGATCAATTGCGTTGGTTTTGTTTGTAGAGTAATGTCGCCCAGTCACCTGGACTGTTGCACATTTGCTATCTTTACATTTTTAAGGTTTTATGTGATTTCATTTCGTACTTTCTTATTAATAAGCTAAACTATGGAAAAACAATTTCATGCAGAGAGGACATCTAACAGAATCAAGCATTACCAATAATGGATATACAGTATTCATGCTGTGACTTTGATGACCCGAGTTAAAGTCACAACGCCAAAGAATCAGTTGATGGTACTGAATCCAACTCCAGTAAATACCAGTGTATAAATATTATGGAAAAAACTGGAGCAAACATTGTGTGCAAGACAAGATAGAGACTAGATTTTCTTAATGTATTCATACTCAATAATTTGCCAAGAACTGAAACAGGGATTTGAATAAGAACTGCAATCAAGAGACAGAAGCAGAATCAATAAAATCATAATAAAACAATGTTTGTGTGGATTAATAACAAACTCTTCTGCACAGCACAAAAGGCTGTAACAGAGACGGCCTGTACCTGCTGAGTGATTGATTATGACGACAGCTGATGAAAGAACAAAAAGTCAGCCTCGCCCCTCAGTGTGTGTGTGTGTGTGTGTGTGTGTGTGTGTCATGTGCACGTGTGCGTTTGCTGAGTGACTGCTGGGCAGCTGGAGAGCAGTAGCAGCCTGAGGGCACCTGATGGCAGTGCTCAACCATGCTGTCTGAACAACCCTGCACCTGAACAACACACCTGGCAATAAAAGGTTTTGTGGCTGGGTCACGTCTCCTGGCAAACACAGCTGCTGCCATCACGGTGTGTCACAGGAGAAAGATCAACAACTGTCCTGGAAGAAAAACTTGGCGTGGACGTGTGGTCAGTGTGTGCAGTTATGCCTGTGTCATCGTATGATTTCTGTGCCAAAATTATCTCAGATGATCTTATTTGTAACTTTATTTCTTGCTCTTTTATTTTATAAAAGTCATCGTCCCCTCCCACATAGTAAGAGCCTTCATTTTTGCTGTTTCAGCTAGCTAACGAGATAAATTTAGCCTAGCCTACTTTAGCAAAACAATATGAAAAATACATTCACCTGTGCACCCTTCTCCTAGCAGGTTCAATCCTGAGTGTTAATAGAAGATTTGATGGCGTAGTTGTACAGGATCAACCCGAAATTAACTTCCATGACTAAATTTATGAGGCAGTTAAATGAACAATAATGGGATAAGTCTCTTTGAGTTTGGACTTTTATTCTCCCGAACATTAAACTGATCATTTCCAGTGTTGTTTCTGTTATTTTTAATCTAATTCTCATGTCCAGGAAATGTCTGGCACCAATTTAGAACAAATTTGCTGGTAAAAACATTCCTATAGAGGTACATACTTGAGCCACAGGGGAATATTGTCAAAACAGAGGCCGGACAAATTTAGCATTCAGATCAAATACCACATTAAAAAACACTGTGGTCCGCTCAAGATGCCAGAGCACTTGGGTATTGGAGGCCGCTCGTAGCCTTGGTCCAGTCATTAGGGAAGAATGGCTCGGGAAGCAAAGATTTCCTCCTGAGATTATTTCTTCTTTGTCATTTTAAAGGGTCTTGCTTGTTGGAGAGGAATTTTCTAAACCTAAATCACAGCCTAATTAAGGAGATAATGTCTTGTAGAAACAAAACAAATACCTCTGGCAAGCAGCACACCCCGCAGCCTCCGAGCAGGTCACAATTCAATTATTTGAGGCGCAGCGTCTCGCTAGGCAACGACTGTCTCTTAAAAATCAAATCTACCAATGGGATTACTCTGCTTTGTAGGAAATAAATTGTCTTCTTTGTCTTATTAGGTCTGGCTCATTTTAGGTTTTCCTTTATTTTTTAAAAAAGGCAAAAAGGGAAAGCTCCCAAATTCCCCTGTTGTCAAAAAGTGGACTAATAATTTTGACTGAAGTGCGCCAAGAGTTTGCAAAGACCTCACACACTCTAAAATATAGTCTATGATTTTGCAAGCTCTTTATAATTAACAACATCTGCAAAACAACCCTAAGACCCACAGTATTAAACAACTGAATCCATCTGTTTTACTTCTTAACGTACTTCCTATTGTTAGTTTGTAGATCTTTTATTGTGGGAGGAAAATCTCAGCGCAGACAAAACCCGATCGATCACAGGATATGGCATTTACTCATTACTATTTTATGATATTATGTCACAGTAAGAGTGAATACATCCACATCTCACAATTTCAAGATCAAGTACAAAAAGATGTTCTAATTGCACACGAGCAAATGCAGAAACAAATGCACAGATGATTCGGCTTTTTAACCAGTTGAAAGACTGTTGTCAATCAGCAGGTGTTTGAACTGAAAAGAGATTCTGCATAAAACAATAGACAAAAAAAACCCAAAACAAAGGGGGCCCCTGCTGGATTTGTTGTGTTGCTACATGTACGAGAGGAAAAACAAAACCAGAAGGAAATTTATCAGGGAGTTTACCGGCTTATCAGTCGCCAAAACACACTAACAACCACTTAATCTGCTGTCTTGACAATGGAGAGGTTAACAACATGATTATTTTGTTTCTATCTTGTTTGACCAGCCAGGTTGAACTTTCTTGTCAGCTGTACTTGCATTGTTTTGCTGGCGCTTCGACGCAGGTATCTCATCTGTTTCTTGAGGTATGTACACGCCATTACTTCACCACTAACTGTGGTAAGAGAACAGTCACCCTGTCCTCACTGAGCCCAGCTGTAGCCCCTCCAAACAAACAGCATCAGACTGAGTGCCATCTACCTACCGCACAGCACGGCACAGTAGGAGAGCGGCCTCTGGGACTACTGTAGCTATGATTGACGCAGCTTAGAAAGAAAAACAATGAGTGGAAAACACAGGGAACTCTTCTATTTAAAGCCCACTTCTGCCAGCCTGTTCTCCATGCAGTACCATTTCCACCCGTTTTCATCTCTATTCATGATGACTCCTGTTGAGAGAGGCACCGTTCCAGATAAAAGAGGGAAGCTGGATGATGGATACACCAAAAAAAACAAACAAAACAAAATCATTTACAATCAAAATAAAAAAGTTTCTTATTCATGAATGGTGGTGAATGTTAAAGAGGGACGTCAGCGTCCATGTTTGACAGCTGCACACATGTGAGCTCACAAGACCGGCAATAACGTCACTTCGTCAACACATTACCCGGCCATTTGGTAACATTTAAAACCAAAAGTATGCACTGTTTGCTCTTGCGCTTGTCTGTATTCGCTTTGTAAACCAAGACCAATTACAGAGTCTTCACAAAGACTTGGCTAATTTACCCTGTTTGTAAAAGTGAGGTGTCAACATGGGCTGCAGGCAGGTGCCAGGTGTCTGACTCAAGCATACTGGGAAAATGAAATAGCTTCACCTGGTTCAACATAGATAGTGGAAATAAATAAAGGTAAAGAATTTAACGAGTGCACAGTGGAATGTTGTACTTAATGTACTTTGTGTCTGTATTCAGACTAAACAGAGTAACAGCCCGTAAAAACATGTTCTGCAAACAGGCTGATGTAAGTGCTGTTATAACATACACCACCCCAGTACCCCACTTCACTGGATGAGCTTCCAAACAAATGCCGGCTGACAGTAAAAGTTACAGCCTGACCTTTTACTTTTTATACGTATGAGCACATTTTGCCGCAGATACTTCTCTAATTAAACTTGATAAAACGTTGGAACAGAACTCTGGAAACTTCCCCTTGTCCTCGGTCTTTGTCGAGCTTATGAGCTCTAATCAAAAAAAAAAAAAACCCTTTTCCAAACCCAGTTATGCCCCCACTTGGTCAAGAGATCAGGTTTCTCTGACAACTATCCCACCCTCCCTTCCCCTACCTGATAAAGAAAAAAACCTCATCGTCATTTACATCAGAAAGATTAGTGCAGCGAGCTGAGAAAAACAAGGTCACTGGAGTTCAAGTCTTAGTGAGGCAGTAGAATAAGCCTTGACAGCTCAATAACCAGCACTCAGAGCCACAGGGCTGAGTATTTCTGCGAGTGAAGAGTTTGCAGGAGACAAAAAGAAGAAGAAATGAAGTAAGTACCAAGGACGATGGCAGAAGTTTGTTTTTTTTCTATACGAATCAATATGAAATTGGAGCCACGGTAGCGACAGTGCATATGCGAGTACGAGAAAGAGTAATCAGTCTGGAAAAAGGCCGAGCAGTTAGCAAGGTTCCAGTATCGGAGGAATTTCAATCAACTGCGAGTTGATCCCCAGAGCCGTGGCAGTGGGACACTCATCAAGTTTCTGTGGGTTTGCTTTGGCGAGTTACGCCACATTCTCTCCAGAGCCGGCTCCTCTCGCCAGCAGAGATGAGTAGTAGACACTTAGGAAAATAACCTCCTCCCTCCTGCGCAGCTGCCGAACATGGAAATTACATCTGGTGGGACGATTAAACCTGTGTGGCCATTGACCACTCCGGCCAACGCAGACTTGCTATCCCATTGCAGATGTCGGTGTGTGCAGTAGAGCGAAACAAAGAAAAGAGGGGGGGCGGGGTGCTGCTTCCAGGGCCGAGAGATCCAAACTGAGAAGATACTGTAGTGTTGACTTTGAAGAGGAACGCACGGGGTAAGATTAATACGACAAGACAGGCTGCCGGTCCCTGAACACAACCGGTGCTCAATAAGTGAAGAGATATTATCTAAGGCCTCACAATAAACAGACTCAGACACCAGCCTCCTTCCACTGGCAGGTACAGTCTTATCTCACTTCAACAGGCAACATATCAAAACACGAGACAACAGGGACACAGCAGAGCTGATGAAAGTGAGCTGCTTTTGCTTGTGCTCTGGTGGTGGTGCCATACCCTCAGGCTGAGGACAAACACAGCATCGCTTCAGCCAAAGACTGCCGTTCCAGCAGCTCCAGATATAAAGCGCAAAAAACAAACCTCCTCTTCTTCCTCCTCTTCTCCTCCTGTTGTCCGCTCGCTGTGTTTTGATGCTCTCTTGGTATTTACGGGTGATAAAATGGATGATAAAAAAAATGGCCCTGAAGCGGCGCAGATGGGGTCTATAAAGAATCTGTCTAAATTCCAAGCGGCACACTAATAAAGTAGGTACAGTAGATTTCACTACTCTTCACGGTGACTGTTTCTGTGGTTTTCTTTAGGACTGGGTTCCAAGGGGTTTTGCGGTACAGAGGTGGTTTTGTAGTCCAGGTCCTACCTGGGACGTGCTCTTCGTCTTCTCTGATTCCGCGTTCCTCTCATAGGTTTGCAACTTATGTAGCCGATATTGTTATTCTGTTTCTCAGTGCTGTTCTGTCTACTCCATACATACGACTATCTATCTATTACATGTGTGTCTGTCCGGGAAGAGGAAACCCTCTATTGATCTGTCTGAGGAAAAAGGATCGTATGTGCTGTGCAGATTGTAAAGTCCTTCTTCACAGACTTGTGGTTTGTAGTTTGAGGATACATAAATAAAACCGACTTGACAGCCAGTTGGATGTTAAATTTCATAACCTCCTCTCTCAGTTTGTTATGAGCAACAGAACATTCAACTGGTCATCTGCTTGGACTGTCAGTGTTGATCTTTAGTTCTGAAATGTTTGGTTCAAACTGTGGGAAAAGATTCAAGACCTTTATAAGGATTTGGGTTTAATAATCACATTGGTATTGTGTGAGGGTCAGGCTACAGCTTCAGACCACAACCTTTCACTCATTGCCATAATCTTGTTTTTACATCGATTCATTATTCGACACCTGAGCACATTTCTGTTTTTATTTATTTTAACTGAGAAACTAAAATAAAGATTTTGAAAAAAAAATATGAAGGGGTTTGTGCATTTTTCAGTTTTCAACATGTGCCAGATTGATTTATTGGTGACTTTGGAAAGCTACATCCAATTCAACACAAAAGGGAAAAGGCTAAATGTTATTCCAAAGATTTTGTTATTTATTTTTTACTCCCTGAAATGTTCCTGAAGCTTCTCACCATTCCCCACAATTTGTTTGTCCAGCAGTAGCTCCTCCTGCTGCAGAAAAATGTAGTGACTTCAGTACGAGCACTGACATCTTGTAATCTTAGAGTAAATTTAATTTTGTCGACTGAAACCTGCTTAGGATTCGTGTGTAGTCTGGAAACTGGGACAGAGCAAAAGCTTCCTGCCCAAAATAAACATGTGGCACAGCTTTACTGGAAGCTCTTCAACAATGAGTGGGGGGATTTGATAAAGGCAGAAGAAGCAAGATGGGGAAGCCTACGTTATGTGTGTGTGTGTGTGTGTGTGTGTGTGTGTGCGTGTGTGCGCGTGTGGCTGCAGCCTGTGATTATGTTATGTAATTTCCACTTGAGTTAACAAAGGTTTGCCTCTTACTGCTGCGTGCCAGCGGCTCTTTCTCTCTTTCCACACCGATTACATCCTTCCAGGCATTAATGGGGTCAAAACAGACCCTTATCTTTTTGGGGCAGAGGTCTATTTTTCCATGCAGGGTGACTCCGCACATGCCCTCTTTCCTCACCCCCTCAAGGGCAAGAGCACACTGAGGAAACTACAAGCTGCCATCTGCTCTCCTCAGGGCAAACTCTCCGGAGCAATCAACACTGCAATTTCAACCATAAAACAGTGGTTAAATGGATTTCCCTGCGGACAAAATGGAATCCGGACTGTAAAAACTGAAAACGAGCCTCGGGTCTCGGTTTAAGTCGACTGCATATCCCGGCGCGATCGGTGCAAAAACAAGCAAATGAATCGGTGAATGTGGAAATAATAACTTGCTACAGTAATTTCAAATGAATTACTTTCTAAATCAAAACTCCAAAATGAATTTGTTGCACAATAAAGCGATCTGATAATATGTGTGTTCACATGCAGCAAAGCACGTAGGACTTTCCCAGAATCCCGCCGACTTGCTGTGGGTCGACCGCCGTGTGTAGGAAAAGGTAGTGTGTCTTTAGTAATAAATATTCACGGAAGGGAGGGTCACTCATTTAAGAGGCTTTGATCTTTTCCAGGTGAGCGATTCAGATTCGATTTCGTCACAGAGATTGTAAAGATTAATGAATGACAAGTAAGTAAAAGTAAAAACTATAATTAGAATAGTCACGCAAAGTCAGTTACTGGTGTTACATAAAACCACCGCACTGTTTCTCTCTGCATCGTATATTTACTGTCCTTTTAATTCTTTTACTGCAGCAGGGAGATCCCAGTTGCAGTTGTCCTGCCACAACTTTTCACCATTTCTTTCCTAATGAGGTTGTCTTTGGAGTCAGATTTGTGGACTGATGGTCTAAAGTTTATGGTGCTGAATAAACTGGGTAAAGTTTGGTAGGTAACATCGGGTTTTGTTCCTCTAACATGCTGTTTCTGCGTCTTGTACTGCGTTCCTTTGTGTTTTATGTGGTTGCATTCTGTATTACATAATTATACTCTGAGACCAGCTACATGTATTTATAGAGGCTGTAAAAAAAAAACAGATGAAATTGGTCCTGTAACTGGCCATAATGGTAAGCTCTGCAGGGAAGAGGAAAGACAAACATTTGCACCAACATATGAATGTTGTAGACCTCCTTCTAAATACCTGTTAACCCTCTCCTGTCCGCTGCTGGGAGCGGAGCCACTGCTGTAAACTGTCTGCCAATAAAACCAAAATAAAACCAAAAATAATAAAAGAAATTGATTATTTTTTTCTCTTGGGATGAACTTTTTAAATCCTATGTTGTTGGACTACCCAACTGCTTTGACGGCAGGAACACACCATATTTTTAAAGATTTTAATCGTACACTTTGTACTGTAAATGACAGTAATTGCCAAAAATTGCATTTAATAACCTTTACTTTACTTTCTGTTTGATATTTTGTGCTTTGGTCACTTACTTCTGTAGCAATCAACATAATGGCGGTGCAGAGAAGTTTGTGTTGCTTCAACATGCACTTCCCGGTTACTTTACTGCGGTTGCTCTCTAGCGAAGATTGAAACCAAAAGAAGTGATATTTGTTGGTGAGAGAGAGACACAATAATAAGACATCTACCTCCTGATATGTTAAGTAATTCCTCTTAATTTGAAACCATGCTTATCATGTCGTGATTTGTTGTCTTTTAGCACCACCAGCCACTTAACTCACATTAACCTGAAATTAAAGTAAGGGCTTTGATTTGAAGCTTGAAATTAAGTTGCTGCTTAAACCTACTGATTTAATTTGAAGGTGAGACACAAGCAGCTTAGATCCTCAGTGCGCTTTAAAACTAAACTCATCTCAGAGTTATCAGACGTTATTTGATACTTTTATGGTGTTTGCCTCTGTGGAGTTAGTGGAGGCCTTTTGTTTAAGACACAAAAGGAGTGTAAGACGGTGTAGATGTGTTTTATTGCTTATAAAACACACACACACACACACACACATCCTGTCAGGACATGTTGCACTACATGCAGCCAACACCCCTGTGAACACAGCACTGGGAAGCCAGCTGTTTCATTAAATACATTATAGACTATATGGAAACATCAGAGGTAGACTTGCTTTCTTTTTAAAGAGAGTTCGCCCTATTGGATAAAGCACTTTAATGACGTATTTACTGCATTGTAAAGTTTAGTGACTTTGAGCTGAGTGGTTGTCTTAAAACGAAACTTAAAAATAAGTATAATGCTGATCAAATTTCAAGCAAGGATGCATTCAAAATGTCTTTAACATGGATTTTTCCCAGTGAAACAAAAGTAAAAAACACTATAATAAATCAGGTCGTTTTTGTGCCAAAGACACTTGAGAAAATATTCTACTAATAGAAAAAGAGGAGATAAATTTAGAGAGAGAAAACAAAAGAGCTGCTGATTACACACCAGAACAACTATAAAATCATAATAACTAGAACATTTGTGCAGCCAATAGATTATTCAAATTATGTCTTCAACTCCAGAACCTTCAAAACGCTCGAGATACAGACGCTAAATGCAGTTTCACTCCAAAAAATGATCTTAATCATCTTGAGGGCTGCGTAACTTTTAATCACCTCAGTGCATCGAGTCGGGGGCCGAGGCAGAAGTGAGGTCTCGGTTACCCGACGCTTTCCGAGCTGTAACACAACACACGCTGGTAACGGTGTGTTGAGAGGAGGACGGGGAACTGGACCCGGCGCAGCATGTGACGCACCGAGCTTTGATCGTCATGCAGAGGCTGCTGTCAGTTTGCTTTGACATCTGGAACAATCTGAGGGGCTTTTGTGTTTTGACTGGTGCTTTCTCCAAACATGACATCTCCTTATCCAGTCGACACACTGATTCAATGGTTTTTCTTCTTCTCTAAGTCTTTGATGACAGGGATGATTGGTTGTTTGACCCACATGAGTTGTTAGCTTACTTAAGAACAGCTCTTATGAAAACACAACAGATGTGAATTTTGAATTTCACTTTCTGCTTTATCTCCAGATCCAGTGTAAAGGCCAATCTTTGACGTTTTAATCATATAAATTACAAGTTGTGGCCCCACACTGCCTGACACAAGCAAAGGGAACTGTCTAAACAATTATAACAAGATTAAATGCATCAGCTCAGCAGGCAGCTGATTGATGGATCACAACTATGTTCATTTCGGAATAACTAATCAGAAAAGATGAATTGTGCCTTTAAAGTCTATTTTCATCAAAGCCAGAAACTCTACGACAGGTTGGAGAATTAGAAGTTGAGCCAGACGCAGTGATAAGAATGAATATGTAAAATTCATCACTTCTTAATGAAAAAATACACAAAACAAAGTAAATATAATTAACTTATTGCAAGAAATGAATTAAATGAATAAAAGCCAAATTCATTTTGATGACGGTGCCTTGAGCAAGAAATTCAGAAATTGTCTCAAAACTCTGCTGTCTGCCTTTTTGCTGTCAATCACTGATTTCCAAATGGAAAATAATCTGAAAAATACACTGGAGGGAAATAACATAAGCCTAATGAAAAATGTACTGAGCTTCGGGCCAAACCATCAAACCGTGTGCAGTCCAAGATTTATTTTTTCTTCTTATAAAATGCAACTGGTTTCAATATTACATCAGAACAGCAGAGCAGCAGTATAGTTTTACTGCAGGAAAGTAGAGCACAGCATGCTCTAGGAAACAATAAGTTTTAATGCTTCAGCTCAGAATAAATCTCTGCTGCTATGTGAAGCACGCAGCTCCTGTGCAGACAGTTTAACTGTTGAATTTATTGTCTCTTAAAATACCTTTTTTAAAGTAAACACAGAGGACTTACAAAACACCCAGCTTCTGTTTGCATAATGCAGGAGGAAAAGCTTAATGTCATAGCTCAGCCAAAACTAAACAATGCTGATATCTGAGGATGTTCTACAAAATTTAGGACAGGTGATGCGTTTGAGGGACACTGTGAATACAACCTATTGTTCTCTGGGGTACAGCTCGGCCTGGATTACTGATTGTGTCACAACATTCCCGTCATAGCGAGAGAAGAAGACAGGAATGGGAAGTTGGGTGGGGGTGGGGGGCTTCAGCTCTTCCTGGAAGACCAAGACAATAAACATTTCCCACTCCCACAGCCTCTTTTCCACCTTTATGTCACTGTGCGACTGTGTATATAGAAAGAGAGAAATGGTCAAAACCCTGGTAAGTTTTTTTCTTCTTTGTTTTGGTTTCCAAGTGCAGACAAAAGGGCAGGGCAGCTGGCAAAGGCAGGGCAGGGCAGCGCAGTTGCATGATTAGTGCATTCCTCACCACTCCACCCCACCCGGTGCAACAGCACAGACAAAGTCAGTGGACAAGCCTGGAGCAACAATAAAATTTCCCTTTTCCATTCCCATCCAGCTCTCTCTAAATAGCCATTTCAACGCATCGCTGCATCGCCGTATTTATATTCAAATAAGAGAGAGGATGTGGATGGTTATCACTGCCTGCCCCCCTCTGTGTGCCTCCGTGTTTGTGGTTATTTGCCAGGTTTTTCCCCTTTTCCTTAAAAAAAAAAACCCCAGCAGCGTGGGTGTGAGATTAGAGAAGCTACCGGGTTCGCCAAGAGCTATTCAAGCTCTGGATCCTGCTTTAATCTGGAGAAAAGGAACACAAGGAGGAAACGAATGACTGCTCTGGAGCATACAGGTGTGTGATGACAGCAGCAGGGGGATAACAGTCTTTTAAATAAAAGGTTTGTATATGCTACATCGGCTTATCATAAATCAGGACTGATCTACACAGCCCCTTCGCAAAAATCCCCCATCTCTGTTGTGTTTGTTGCTCTATTGTAGCTGCACGTTCCCCCCTCCCCGCTGCTCCTTTTGCTTAAGTCCAGCCCACAGAGGGGATCACCCCAGAAATTTGCAATAAACTCCGTGGGGCTTTCAGGAGCAGCCCGGAGGTCTAAGGTGAGAAAACAGAGAGAGGGAGAGAGTCAGTGTGAACTCCCTTCCCCTGAGCAAAGCTCTGTTCCTTATTCATGAGAACGCGGACTCTCCTCGTGAGACTCTGGGAAAATTATACCGCAGGTCTGGACAAGAGAACTGTTTCTCTCCAGCACTGGACAGAAACGACCGCCGTCAATCCACAGCCTTCCACGACCCCGCGCCCCTCTGAGGCTTATCTTGCTCAGCAGAGTAAAAAGAGAGAGAGAGAGAGAGAGAGAGAGAGAGAGAGAGAGAGAGAGAGAGAGAGAAGAGAGAGAGAGAGAGAGAGAAAAGAACAGGGTTGGATTTGGTGAGTATGTGAGAGGAGGAGGAGGGAGAGAGAGAGAGGGGAAAAAAGAGGGAAAGCAAGAGATTGAGTGGGGGAATTAGTTCAGTATTTCGATAATGGATATCCTTGGAAGAAACCCAACCGCTCATCAGGGCATGGGGGGGGGGGGGGGGGGGGGGGGCGCCGGGAGGAAGAGAAAGGGATGAAGACAAAGAGTGCAAAGCAAAAGAATGTGCATTCAGGCATGTCCTGAGGCCAAACCCAAGCTGGTTGAGCCTAAACTTAATTGCAAAAACAGATCCTGAAAGAACTATATTTCCCTTCATATATACTGAGCCGTTGCTCGTGACGATACAGAGCTGCTGCATTGTCACAGAACTTTCACTCTGCAGTCTGAACAGTGACAGGCGACTCCTTCTTGGTGACACAACAGACATATTCGGTTACGACGCCTGCCACGTAACATACAACCACAGACAGCTGATTGTACCCTCTTAATTTTTCAACAGTAAAGCTCTTTATCTGTTCTTTGAAGCGTCACTTGAGAAGAGAGCTGTGAGCTTGAAGAGAGAGAGAGAGAGAGAGGGAGAGAGAGTGGCAGAGCTTTGCATGCAAATGAGGAAGCCGGCTGGAAAACACGGCCAGATTAATGGAAAGCCCCTTGCTCCAGAAAAGCACACAGCAGGTCCTGGACGAACGCTCGAGACACGTCCATCAACATTTCTGATTCCTGCAGGAAATAATAATCCAGACAGTGACTCACACTTCTGCGTGAAAACCATAAATCATCCCTCTGATGCAAGACTGGCAGAGGTCTATCGAAAACGGCTACTGTGCAAGGAAGAGGTTGCACAACAGCACAAGCACTGTAACATTATGTAACTGATCTTGAGGGCATTATAAATCATTCTCCAGGATTTCGAGGCAGGCAGCAGCGTCACAGATACATGACGGGGATGCATGCCGCTGCGTAACCTCCCTCGCAGTTTCATCCTCCTCCCTCCTGCGTGCAAGAACATGCTGGATCCCCGCTGAAAACGGCGCTTTGAGGAGGGAGGAGAAGCATCAAAGCGGAGGGTGGACACTTCCCTGAGCGACGACAGGCCTCTCATTAACCCTGAGTGAATGGGAGGAGGGTGGACAGGTGACAAAGACGGCTAAGGAAACTGACCGCCATGTGACAACTGATTAGTTCTCGTGGTATTTCAGAGGAGCTTGTTACTCAGCAGCAGCAATACTCAACTTCAGAGTAAAAAAAAAATGAAAAAAAAGAAAAAGATCCTCCCTTTTTCTTCCTCTGGGAGAGATGGAGAGAACAGACAGTCTGGGGATCAGCCTGAGAGTCAGCATGTGAGTGGTTGTTTCTCAGGACCGCTGCAATAATCACTCTATAATGTTCATGAATGTGCCACAGGTCCCGGAGGAGCGCCGCTTCCAGGCACTGAGTTTAGAGGCACTGCTCGCTCATGATAACACTTCCTGTTTAAAAACTTTTTTTTTCCCCTTTCGACCTAAAACTAATGAAAACTGATATTTTAATAAGGTCTCTTACAGAAAAAGTTTTAAGGGACATTCTACTTCTTTGATTCATTAATTTTTTGGTTTGTTCTTGATGCTAATTGCTTTGGCCTTTCTGTAACTTTTTTAGCACTCTTCTCTTCTTGTTCAGCCTTGGGCCATAACTGATCAGACTAATTACCCAGCCTTATTAATACCATTTATTACAAACGTACAGAGGAAGCGAATATCAAGAACTGGCTATAAGGTTAATCAATACTCAATGATACAAATCAGGAACATTTACAACATGTTATGGTCCCATTATGCTACTACTAATAACCTGTTATAAAGGGATTATAAGTTGTAACTAATTAATTTACTCTTGTGGTTATTATATCATTTATAGACGAGTTGTTAATAAGACTTTTAGGTTGCCAGGCTCTGGAAAGTTTTTAAAGAGCTTTGAGTTTATAAATGTTATGTCATTAACAATAAGGACCATAGGTTTCTCACTTTGTAATGAGCAACCAGCATGTTGACAAGACGTGAATAATAAAAACATACATCGTTAATATCAAAAGTCTGTTGGATACATGGAATTTGGTCAAGTGGGGTCAGAGGTCAAATGGTGGATTGGAGGAGTCTACCTGATGAACTGAAGAGCTACAAAGACGAACGAAGTGTCCTGCTGGAGGATGATAAACACCAGCCGCAGAACATGCCGTCATGCTGGTCGTAAATGATTTATTAACCACTAATAAAGTCATTAATAAAGAGGGCCTCATTAGCAAGTGAGACCTATTTATAAATATATGAAACTGTGCAAAAATGACTTAACATGAACATCAGCTGACTGATACCGTCCATAATTTCCAGATTAATCACTATAATCTTGAATTGTGTGCCATGACGGGGTCGTACCGGCTCTGTGTTTGTTTGTACGTTGGGGTCGTGTTGTCGAGTGCACCTTGCCTGCCTGTCGCGTAACACAATACTCACATATACAGTATCGGAAACTGTTAAAGCATGTTTTGCATTCCAGCAGGACAGAGGCAGGACTATTGTGTACAGAGGCCATTGTGTTGGACTGTTGGCAGACGCCAAACCAGACCATGAGTCAAGCTAAGCTCAGCCTGAAGTCCCCCACCGGCAGCGAACAGCACAGCCTGTGTTACACCACACAACACTTTGTTTTCGTCTCAAAAGTCAAAGCCTGGTTCAGCTCTACACCTGACCGGCGTCACTGAAGACGCAGGCGAGACACGACACAAGTACACGAGTCTGGAAATGAAAGAGCGGTTTTAGAGTACAACATCATGCAGTATGTAAAAACTATTCCTGCCACGATCACACAACTGTGAGAAAAACAGCGCTGAATATAAGAAATTCAATTTCACATGTTGCACCGGCTACATCAGATGGATCCAGTCAACAGAAACCCGAGGTTATTTTCTTCCAGTATAACCACCTCCTGCCCTTTTGTCCTTTTCAATAAGAACCTAGTGTGTTAGTCATATGACAGTCATCCACAGAAAGGCATTATTTAATGTTGTACTGGGCAATTTTGCACAGTAGAAACTTTAAATGGAATAAAGTGTCAGCTGAAGCTGATGTTACCCTGAGCCAGAGACGCACAAAGAGCCTCTGTGTTTGATGTTTTACACAAAATGACACCAAAGAAATAAGAGAGAACAGATCATATGCTTTTAAGTCCAGATTTCTCTCGGTGACGTACTCGCTCTTTAAAAAGGCAATATCTTACAGGGACTATACACACACACACACACACACACTCTGTCTCTCACCATAGACAAAACTCTGACGAAACTCTTAAATCGCTCTGACCAAGCCACCAAAATCGAACAATTTCTTTTTTTTTATTATTAGTTATTTTAGACATTTTGTCTTTATTACAGTGACAGTGAGAGAGAGACAGGAAAGTTTAAAGCGAAGAGTTGCTCATGTCACTGCGAGGGGCCGCTGGCCGTAAGGACGAAGCCATACTTTTTTCATGCATACGCACAAACAAGGAATTACCAGTACAAGCAAACCTGTTATAATAATAATAATAATGATATCCATAATAAACATAAAAATAAATATAATCCACATGGCAGACAGGGACTGAAATATTTCAGATTCGTCCAACAAAAAAAAGATGTGTTTGAGTCACAGTAATCACAGAAATATCATGAATAGACGGAGCTCAGTCTGTAGTGCCTCCGCTACGTGATTCTCTCCACTGTAGCTCCACTTTATGATAAGGCAGGTGAATATGGATGTAGACACGGTGCCTAGCGGAGCCGTCATGCCTGTTGTCCGCTGTGACGGCAGCACCCCGTTTACGCTCGGTAACATCTCAAAAAAAAAAAAAAAAAAAGGAAATCCCAGGAGGACGCGCAACACTCCCTCTCCGTCCTCTAGATAATGGTGTGGCGACGACTGTTTGCACTTGATTGTGTGACCTTTCGGGCTGACACGAGGAAGATAAATCCAGCCCCGTGGACAGATAGAGCCGGTGACACCGGCCCATTCATCGTGCCCTGGACAGCTCCACATTTGGCTACTGGACCGACGGTGAAAAGGGGAGGATGGAGGAAAAACAGAGATGAGAAGAAAGAAGAGAGGAGAGGGCACAAAGGCCACACACACACACACACACACACACACACACACACCACACACACACACACACACACACACACACACACAACACACACACACACACACACACACACACACACACACACACACACACACACACACACACACACACACACACACACAGCTATACCTCATGTTTACTTATGAGTTTGCAGCCTGGAATCTCAGGATGCAAACAAACGACCATGCATGCATACAGGCTCGAGGACTGATTTACTAATGAGCTGTTTGAGCAGATATCTGAGGAAGGAGAGAACAAATGGAAAAAAGGAAAATAAACTACATGCCTCCACAGGCCACAGGCCAAATACCAGATGAAAGATGAAATTCAGAAAGAGAGGAACCAGACAAAAATACAAACAAGGAGCTGGAGGTGGAAGAGAGGGATTCATGACGTACGGCAGAAAGCAAAGCATACAATCAACCAAGGGTGGCTTGTGATGAAAATCCAATCTGTCACGCTGAACTGAGAAGTTTCGGTAGCTATGAATCTTTTAGGAGGCCGTCAGCACCACAGGCAAAGGTTAATACCCGCTGAGGAGAGAGGGCTACGCTAAAAATTACCGCTCGGCTTCTCTTTCTCTGAACACGAAGGCATGTCTGCATCTGTCTGTTCAACTCTCTCTCTCGCTGGTTTGGACACAGTTTTGTGGCCAGACGGCAACAGGTAGAAAAAAAAAGAAAGAAAGAAAAACAGCACACACACAGAGAATAAATAAAAAGTATATAACACCCCATATTGCTGTGAGGAGCTACAGTTTACAGTGTGGAGTGATCAGACCCCGAGGAGACAAACAGAAAATGACATGCTCTGTCTGTAACATGCAAACCCTGAGAGCTCCTCATGCTCGTGTCATCTCCAAGAAAGTACCAGAAAAGCCAAGGCAGATTCGCTGATACTAGTCTTCAAATCATCACGACAATTAGTCAGAGCAAAAGAATTGGTGACGGCTGTGCGAAGGTGAACGTGTGAAGGTCAGAGATCAGAGTAAACACAAATCAGCGTCTAGTTTCTGCTCGGTGCCTTGACCTTCCTCCTCTGATCACGAGAGGCATCTTAAATTAATCCATTGGGTGTCAGAAGCCATCAGCGCGGAGGGCGGAGCGTGAGCTTGTGTGATGTAGTGGCGATAGATGTTTTCAGCCATGCGATTTGAAACACGTTCCACTTTCAAAAAAAAGAAAAACAGGATTTATTATTTATTATCAGTCTGTCTGTCTGCATTCCTAAACACCACAAGTTTGTTTGAACCTGCAAGTTGCCGACAACATGAAGGGCGTTCTGGGACAATAACCTCCGATGACCTCATTATGAAGGTGATGCTGGGTTAACACCCATCAGATCAGAGACGTTATTCACAACAACATGTGAAGCAAAACGAAAAGAAAAACACAACAGAGGTTAATGAATCTGACAGAAAACTCGGCAGACAATAGTCTACATGTGTCACGCTGACATGAACTTGAATAAAGCTGATTTTGTATTTGATGTCAAAGTCAACATCTGGCTGAAGAGTCCGACCCACAGACTTCAGCAGACACTCTGCAGCCTCCCTGCTGCTGCTCTGCCATGAAAACACTGCAGCAAAATTCACTTCTTTATCATTTTGGTTGGTTTTCGCAGGGAAAACACATAATTAGTTGGATTTCGGTCAGGTGACGGACGTGGAAGGGTCAAAGAGATTCAGCTGTTTGTCCCAATACAATGAAATTGAAAACCTGACTGAGAGATAATGTCTTAAAATTTTGTGACTAAAAGGTCACAGTCGACTTAACATGGATGTGAACCGCCCTGCAACTATTATTGTGTTGTTTGAATTCTAGCGTGCTGATGTATAGGAGCATACAAGCGAAACCAAACCATTGTCCTGATACTGTTTGCACTGTACAGTGCGGGTGTCCACTAACAGGGTGTGCCTGTCAACAACATCATGACTTGACATCTTGGCTCCGGTTGTTGTTGTATTTGTGTACACGTTGCTAAAGAACAGTGTTTGCTCTACATGTTCATATCTCCACGTGACGCGTCAGTCTCACTACTGTGGCTATAGTTCACTGATAAGCTGGGTCTGACATCACACACTGCACTGGTCCAAGTTAATTAAGATTTCAGACACTTATGACTCGTCATTTAGCATCAGAGCTAACAGGTGTAATGAGGGCAGAGCTCAAGGGTCACAATCAAGTTTCCAATCTGTGGCCAATACATCATAAATGCTTTTAAAGTTGCCTATAAAGTTCATATTATTTTCCAGTTAGACGGAGATAAAAATTACTCTATCTCACTTTAAATCCTGCCCAGAAACACTGTTATATGTAAAAGATTTTACCTGTTAATTGCTTTTGTGCAGCTTTTGCCAACAAACGTGTTCAAGAGATTTCAGTTCGTCAATCTCTGGTGTTTCAGATTTTTATACAGTTTAGTTTTTAACCCAAATACGATGCAAGAACTCAACTTTTTGAGTGATAATTATATGCTAGCAAAAAAAGTCTGAAAACTCATGTGAAGGTTGGTTTAAATGTAGTAATTCACCAAGTTACAGGCCGCTGTTATAAGACAACATCCACATTCACACGTGGCTGCCTGATAGTGATCAAACCTGTGTCAGTGGAGCTGTGTTCAGTTCATCTATCCAAAATAAATCAATTAAACAGTGACGACGTGTCAGCCTCAATCATGATGAGAAGGACTGGAAGGAGCAACAGGTGCAACAGGTTCTACCACATGTGTTTCTAACCACCAGCTGGCAAAGGAAATGCTTTGGCAGAAACTATACTAAAACTATTTATAACTATACTTGGATTTCCCCGAACAATTAGCAGTTGTCAGGTTTCCTCCATATAAATGATGTAATACTATAAAATGCAGGTGTTTCTAGAAATCGCCAGTATTTCATTTCATATAAAAGTAAATGTAAATTCATAGCTTTTATTTCACAGTTTTTTTATGCCTTTAAAAACCCTTATTTATTTATTTATTTATACATGCAGGTTTCACCCAAGACATTAATTAGCAGAAATGGTGAGTCATGTAAAATGAAGTTTGTGGTTCTGTTTTTCCTGGCATTTCCTGATGTGCTGTTTTGATTAATTACCGCTAAAGCAAAGGTTCGACGTGAGCGGTCAATTACTGCTATCTCCTGAGTATGACAGATTATAATGACATTTCATTTTTCTGATCAATTTAATTAAATGAGATGATGGTGTAAACAGGAGCCTCACTTATTCACAAAGTTCAGAAAAGTTTGTTACACGTTTCCTGAAGGTTAGCGGAGGCGTGTTTACTTCAGGTGACGTGTTCTGCTGTGGGAAAACAGAGAAGCATCTCAACAGTACTCGCTGGAAAAACCAAATACACTTTGTAAATGTCTTATTTGGTTGTATTTTTGTTTTGTTTCCGTTGTTTACTGCCATCTGCCACGCACATTTGCCCTCATAGAGATAAATAAAGATGTACTGAAAACTGCAGAGATGGTATCACAGAATGGAAATTAACGCACACATGTACGACACACACTTGTATTACACAACAGCGCCTCAAAACAAAAGTGCCAGATGTCATTTCCAGCAAAGTCCAGCAAGACGGAGCTGGAATGAGAAAACAAGGGACTTTGTGGGTGGCATAGTGCAAGATCACTCCCTCCAGTGCTGTGGTGTAAAAGTGGCACAAGTGGTAAAGACAACATATACACACACACACACACACACACACACACACACGTATACGAGTACATGCACAAACAGAAAGACACTCGAGCTTCAAGGAATGAGCTTTCAAACAGGTAGGCCCTTCTCACGACCGAAGCAGGTTTCAGGCTCCTTTGTTGGGGAGAAAGGCTTAAAGATCAAGGCTTTGTGCGTTTGGCAGTTCAGAGCCACATATTTATTCGATTTCAGGGGTTCAACTGCATTCCTGGGCTGTTTCACTGAGCTGTGTTTTCAATACTGTGTCCTTTTGATGTACGACTTTTTTTTTTTTTTGTGGCCCATGTGCAATTTTTCAAACAGCCACGGGAAAAAAAAAAAAAAAAAAAAATCCTCCGTATCTGTCAAATATTCAGGAGCGTCTGTCTAAAGTGGAAAATTAAATCAATCCGCTGGTGTTGAAAATACTTTCACTTCAACCTAAATTACCACATAAATCCTGATGTACCTTGTTCCAATAAACCCTATTTGTTTTTGTTAAGGGGCAACACATGTGCCAAGAGTAAGTATTGAAATTTTTTAGTTAGTTAGTTAAGTTCAGTTTGTGTTTGTGAAAATTAAGTAAGAAATGAGAAGTGAAAATCGCCAAACAAAACACTGGCGAGACTCAAAAACATCATCCTGTGAAGCCAACATTCCTCCGTCTGAGTCTTTCCCTTTCCCTCCCGACTGAAACAGGAGGAAATTGTGTTTGTTCATCATTCCTCAAGTGCAGGTCGGGCTACATGTGTAAACCCAGCTCGCCTGATAGCAGCGATGCTTATCGGAGAGAATATAGTCCTGAGCCCGATCCCCGGTGACATAACACACAGAAGCGGCTGCGTGAAACCTGTTAGACTGCAGACAAAAATCAGTCTGTTAGTGTGCATTCACTCATACAAACATAACTGAGGCTTATTGTCCCTCACATAATAAAACGGCAGAGTGAGCAGGGCTGCGACAGCAAACTGCATCAGACATGAAATCTCAGGTCGTATCTCAGACAGAACGAGTCTGATTTGGATCAAATGCTCAAAATGGTTTAAATGTAAATTGATATTTGAGACACAATTGTCAGATTTCGACTAAACCTACAGAGTTGATGCCTTATTTTTCTGTGTCCTGGCATTGGAAAACAGCTTGCTTGCTGGAGGTGCTACTATATCCTTACATTTAATCTTGTGTCACTCTGGTGCATCGTCCAGTTTACTCCTTTATTAAACGTGTAACATTTTAGCATGTTGGACATTTGATGTTTTATGTGGCTCTTTGTTTTTATTATAAGTCTGTGGTTTTGTTTTGTTTTTTTATAAACCTGCCTGCACACCTGACTTCCCAGCTGGGAAAAATCAACACTGAACTGAATTGATATATACCTTCTGACTCAGTCTGGACACTTTTATCAAAGGTCATATTTTCAAACCTTTAAATGCCATAAAACAACATCAGCAGCTCTTTTTATGGAACCTTTGAAGTTAGTAGATCTTGTTACTGAATTCCTGATATGACATTTATGATTAAGTTTGATGATGGGAATTTGCAGATGTATCAGATGTGGTGACTAGTAACTTTACAAAAAAAAAAACCTACAAATAAGGTAACCTCATAAATTAGGATTTATTGCTTTAGATTAAGGCACCAGCTGGACCACCTGGCATTAAAGCACCCAGCCATTAATCAATATCTTAACTCTGAATGGAGCCATCTTTCAGTTTCATACTTTATCTACTTCATTTTTATGATTTGTTTTGTTGAATGTTTTCCGATGTGCAGCACTATGGAACAATCTTTTGAAAAAGACTCTATAAATAAAGTTTTTTAAGTATATTTTAGTGCTAATACTTATATACTTTATAATGCAGGGGTTATACGTGACTCATCCTTTGACTTTCTTCTTAAAACCAGACGACGTAACTTTGACTGAGCAACGGCCACTGTGACGATATGTGGTAAATTTCCCAAGATTCCTTTGAGTCAGTCACTTCAAAGTCTTCTTCATGTTTATTTGTGACATACTTGAAAAGTGGTGTAACAGTAGCACAAGTCAACAAAACTTGACATTAGCTAACATTAGCGACAATACCGGACCTTCGCAAAAAAAATGAATTGAGAAAGAGTAGATTTTGTTGCCTGAGAATTCAACTTTTCATTTGTAAGAGGAAGATTTTTGTTATTTCTTATTCTTTAAAGTTTCTACAAGATCTGAATTCTTGCACCAATGCAGAGCAGAGACGCCGGCATTCAGACGAGCCAGAAACAGGCAAACCAAATATGTACCAGAATCTAAAATAGAATGGGAGAAGGGAGGCTGGGGTCTCTAAGTAATTCTGATTTAATGAATACAAACAGACAGGCTCCCAAATGCCTAATCATGCAGAGTGGCCTGATTAGGGCTGACTCACAAATTCCCCCTCGGCCGTCAGCAAACACACAGGAATGTCCGACAAATAGGTTACACGTTAGAGAGACACAAAATCGCAACACACTCGCTCACCCCTCTAATCCACAACTCTCTTATTTAACACCCTCCCTGCTGAGTGTGTTTGTGTACGTCTGTGTGCTGTCACACTCGCAGGACGCCCAGCGGCTGGGCACAGAAAGTCCCCCCCCCCAAAAAAACAAAAAAAAAAACACACAACAGTGGGAGATTTATTTCCATGAAACCGATCATCACTTATCTCTGAGTGGCTCCGTAAACTATAAGGATTAAAATCTCAAACTGTAAATTTGTCAGTTATCACAACACACGCACAAGATCGTGTTAATGTTCTCAGTGTGAATGCTGTTAATGAGGAAGTTAATAACCAGAGAGGCAATTATGACAGAAAATGTGTAAATGAACTTAAATTAAAAAAACAAAAGAAGGTGTAAAATTTGACGTGAATTTTCAGGGCAAAACAATGGCCTGAGTCCAGGGTCAGACAAGGACGAGGCTTTTCACTCTGACATTGTTTTGCGCCTGCAGAGAAAACAGTCAAAGTGGATTTAGTTAAATATTTACATGGGTTACGTTGCACACTGGGTTTAACCAGTTTATTCAACGAGGCCTCACAATGTGTGACTGCTGCAAATTCCCCATGATCGATCCTTTCTGCTCTACTTAGGACCTTTTTTTTCTCCATACAATGAGAGTTTACTGATGCCAAACTTGGGTCTGCACACACTCAGGAGTTAAAGATTAGCCACGATGACAGCAATTGTGTCACTCAGGCAGTAGCAGGGAAGTGAGTAATGTCTCAGGTGAAGTACAGACGCTTCCCTGTCAGGAATCCGCCTCTGCAAACAGTTGAGTTTTTAGTGGCTGTTTGACTATATTACTCCTAACTAACTAGCTAACCAACCTAGCTCCTAACTGTTGAGGCAGGAGAGCGCACGGAGCAGCTCGGCCTGCAGGCCTCACATGTTCACGATGGTGTGTTCATCCAGCGCCGGCGCTCGGGGGGACAGCGCAGGTTTTGCACAACGTTGCGTTCTGCTGTGTGTCGTTCTTCAGTAATAATCTACAGTCTGCTCCTGAACAGACATAACTAAAGAGCAGTGACCCAGAAAAGACTTTGAACTTTGAAGAACCCCCACAGTAAATATCAAACAAAACAAGTGGTGCTGCAATACAGAAACTCTAATACCTAAGCGTTCAATAGTACTACGATACCAAATCAAACAAACATCAGAATAACTTTTCCACAAATGTTTTAGTGTCTGTGACTGTCGACATTTTTAAGTGACAGTTTTCTCTTGACAGTTTTTCTTGGTTTAAATCCAACAACAATGCTGTCAACGAAATCTGATCAGGTCCACATTGTGACATTTCTTGACACTCGATGTCATGGACACATTTTAATTCATACAAAAAAAAAGGTGCGGAGGTTCGACACCCAGCCCTTGACAACACCCTCTCACAGCCTCTTCAGCTCTAATCAGGTGATCTGATGCCGTCTGACAGCTCGTCAGAGGTCACTTTAATGAGAACCGAAGTTTACGTAACAATCCTACAAACTGAACAAAACCACGTGCCGCGGCCCATTACAAGTGTGCTGTGTATTTTATGAGGTGCTGAGAGACCCCCCAGGTGCCCCAGTGGAGAAGGCGGGGGGGGCAACACTTCCTCTTTCTTTCCCTCCTCTTCCTCCTCCTTCGGAATTCCCTTAAATCTCACAGAACAGCTCTTCTGGGATTTTTTTCTTTTCTTTTTTCTATTAGTCACCCCTTTGAAACAATTCCAGTGACAGCGGCCCTCGTAAACAATCCAGAGTTCATTCCAATAAGTCAACCAAACAAAAATGTTCTTGGGAACACTGCTGGTGCTTCTGGCTTGGGAAACTTCACTTGGAGAAACACATGTTTTAATTAAAGAGTTCAGCATTCCTGTTGTTCAACCAACAAGTGAAAAGAAGGAAACAAAACACCCTGCCTAAATAGCTCCTTTCTTACCTAAGTCCATGATAAAACCCCTGTGGTATTTACTGTGATGATGTGACCTTGTTTGGAGAAGGTTTCAACAAAAAGTGAAACACGCTCCACCCCATGCAAATTAACATTCTTGCATTCTTGTGCACAGCTGTGAATTGAGCGTCTATGACAATCAAACTACTGTAGGATTTCTAAGTGTAGTGATTCATAAAATTCACAATTTAGAGGGTTCCCAGCTGGTTTCATACAATTTTTTAAAAATAGCTATTTATAAGGTTTGCTATCGCTACAACGCCAGAGTTATCATTAACAGCTGTTTTACTTATCAGTCTTGGCAAGAGCTTCAGCCATCGTTGTATTTACAAGACAAGAGGTTAGACTACGTCGTCTGAACGGCGCCACTTCTTCAGGGCAGCCTGGAGGCTACAGTGACTCGGTATCGGAAAGTGACAACGCGGTCCCAGATGAGCCGGGGCTAGCTGGTTAGCATGCTAACTTCAGCAGAAGAAAAGAAGTGATAGAAATAAAAGCAAAACAAAAGGGTTGCTTTCCACCGCTGGAGACAGCTGTTGGCGAGTAAAGGAATGACATTTGGTGCTGAACTCGCAATGTTTCTTCTAGACTGGTAAATAAACAGCTCTCAATGCTAATATTAGCTATGTAGCATCAGCAAATGGATACCTTAAATAAGCTAAGAAAACAGTAAAAGTGGCATCCACCTTAAGACAATTGACAGAAAGAAACACATCAACTCTAGATATTAGGAGAGAAAGATAAAAAGAAGAAAGATAATAAATATGCCACTAATCTACTGCATACTCAAGAATGGCCTTGAAGGACCTGCTGTAATATCAACCCAATGTCTCAATGTTGGAGAAGCAACAAAAAGACATATTAGTCTCAATTTCATTAAAACCAGTATCATACCATGCTATCTCTCTCTCCAGCTGCTCTCAGCATCCAAACATACAACTTCACCCTCCACTGAACTTCAGCACAGAATAAAATGGAGCAGAAACAAATCTGGGGCATAAACAAGGAAGGGGCGTTTGAATTTAAGGCATTTGCTGATTAATGTCGTTCAGATGAAAGAGTTGACGCCAGGACTCAATGATGCATAGTCTCATTTGATATGAGACAGATTGCACTACACACTCATTTACAGTACATCCTTTGCCCCTGGAAAAGGGCAATGTGTACGTAAAATGTCCAAAATGAAAATTAAGCTTTAATGTAGCAGAGCATAAAAAAATTTAAAAAAACCGGGGGACTTTTTTGTCCTCATGTAACAAATAAAAGGCAAAAAAAGTGTGAAATTTAAGTGCAAGTTGAAAAAAACAACTTGTTTCCCCTTGTTTTGCTCCCTCAAGGATGTTAAAATAATCATTTTTCACACTTTCTGACATTTATAAGTCTTTATCAGCTTGTTCCAGCTCTTCTTTGAAGCTACAGTACATGAATTTTAAACTAAGTGAAATATCTAAATGCAAAACTCTTTCAAGCTTCTTTATGGCGACACCAGTCCAATAAATAATTTCATACAGTTTTATATTGCTGACGCACTTTGGAAACTCTGTGATCTTAACTACAATTTTCAAAATAAAGTTCTGTGGGTTTGAGCAAAGTCTGGCTGTAAAACAAGAGTTTGTGCCAAGTGCTTTACCAGTGGGGACAGTGATGTTTAAGAGGTTGAGATGTGTTTGTATAAAACATAAAAACACATTAACAACCACCTGGATTCACAAAGGATCGGGTTAAACAAGGACCCTCTTGTCTGCCATGTTCTCCTGTCAACGGCGTGTTAGCGCTCGGCACAGTATCACAAGTTGAACCCATTGACCTCTTCGGTGACGCTGCGGGCAAATAGCTGTTGCGGGGTGGGGGTGGGGGTGGGGGTGGGGGTGGGGGTGGGGGTGGGGGTGCTGGTTGGGTCCACACTCAGCAGCAGCAGCCTCTGTGGGGTAGATCCAGCCATCCACATGAAACAAAGTTTACACTCCCCTGGCAGTGTGAGTGTCTGGCTACAGCCTCATAACTCACTGAGGTCATAAAAAGCTACACAATGAACGACATGAATCACCATCGGACCGCGTGCGGCGTGACCAACAGGAAACACACTTACATCACAACCCTGAAACCTTTGAGAGAAAATGACCCTCACAGAGATGCTCAACACACACACACACACACACACACACACACACACACACACACACTAGTTTCCACATTCCTCTGTTGCATAAGCATGTCGTGAGCAGGTCAAAGGTCAGCATCAACAACAATGCCCTCCAGTCTGAGGCGGCGAGCAGGGCGAGAGAAAGGAGACACCTTCCCGGAACGCAGGAGGTCGCACTGATTGATGCTGCGCAAAAAAAGTGTCTTTTCTCCAGTAAAGCAGGGAGCTTTTATCAGGCCATTATAACCTCAACAGGCAGAAGATTGGGTTCCCCAGATGCTCTGAAATCCCGCTCAGCAGCTATTATTCTGCACAGAACGAGCGGGGAGATAATCCCAGGCATCTCTATTCACACCTGTCCACTCATATTCACGTCACAAAGGGAGCTTGTGTGAGCGAGTCTTCATTTGCATAGTTTGGGCCTTTATATATATGCACCAGGAGGAGAAAGGGAAACATCTGACATCAGGAATATATGTGTATATCTGCTGCGTTGCCAGTTCTGGTATTTTTATGTCTCTCTTTGATTCCTTGCAGGATCTCCGGGCCCATGAGATCTGAGAGATAAAGCCTCCATCATTAAAGTCGGATTAGAAACCGTGAGCTGTTATTTAGTGTTAGTTGCTGCTGGTGGCTAGTTTTAAATGTTCAAGTGTGAGGTGTAAAAACAATAAAGTATCTTGAGGCTTGGACACATCAGCAGTTACGGATAGCATGTGTCAGAAAAGGGAGGAAGAATAAACATCACATTAATCCAGTAAAAGCATGAAACTGTTTTTCATAGCTCTTAATTTTGTCTATGGGGGGAATAGTGCATCAATACAACAACTGAAATCTTTATTATTAATTTTAGGTCAGATTTAAAATCGCTGTATATTAAATATATGTAATTTACCATGAACAAACTGGGCGACGGCCCAACAACCACAGGGGTCGAGTGGCCATTGAGCCGCCAGAGCCTTGGGTGTGATAGAGTGATTAACATTTCTTGTCAAAGGGGAAAGTTCAAAGTCCTTCTGAGAAACAGCTTCATCCTGAAAATATCACAAGAGGATATCATGACACGATCATTGAATCATGATGTCTTGGGGTGCTGTTGTCGGTCAGGCAAAACAAACTATTTGAAAATAATAATATGGGCTGGAAAGTGATGGCCACTTTTCACAATTTCTGACATTTTACTGGCTGCGGCTTCGAAGTGATTTAATGGAGCTGTAAATGAGCTTTTGTTAGCGCTGAATTTCAACAAACAAAAAGAGAAAAAAAAGATGTACATCATAAAATACAACTGCAAATAAAACAGGCTGTAAAGACGAGCGAGTGACATAAAATACCACGTCTTCTTCCAACAGAAGTCATGGCCAAAATACTAAAAACTTTCACTTTTCCATTGAGGCATTTGCATAATTGTGATGACGCCGCCAAACGGAGGTCATGAAAGACCGCATTAGCTAGTAACTGTATGACCTCGCTGACATCAAGCATGACACCCAGGGGACTATCAAAGCGTCAAAGTGTTCAGACAGCAAACTCCAAGTTGTTATTTATGAATTCTGTCCCCGACTATGTTCACAGTCTTGTCCTGGTTTTGATAAATAAAAACATGGAGAAACCTGGTCGTTATTATTATTATGTGAGTTCTGTCACATCTGTAGCAACTGAGTAACATCTGTAGCTGAAGATAAACTTGATTTAGTTTCTGGCTTTCAGGATCAAGCTTCTGCCTCCGATTGTCAATAATGTAGGACAGCTACCTCTCAGGAGACTCTTAACCAGCAGATTCAGGTTTCTTAAAACCAGGTTTAGTTGCTGAAATGTTTACAGGAACAAACACACGACTGAGAGACAAATGAGCTCAGGAAACTGGTGGGCATGTAAACATACTCAGTGTGTCTCACAGATAACGCTCTGACTGCGGGGGGGGGTTCTACAAACTGTACTAACTCCAGTTGGGATCAGAGACCTCCAGTTCTTTCTGTCTGCCTCAGCTTACCACCTCATCACATCCCCTCCCACCCCCCACCCCCCCAACCCCAACCCCAACCCCCCCCAGTAATAGTGCGTTCGCCCACTTTACAACACAATCAGCCGCCTATGGGCTCGATCTAACATATCTGGCACAGCCCGGAGTGCTGAAGCCCCGCATTACCGCCTGGCTTGTGACCAGTTTTCAAACGGCTTTGCTCAGCACTGCTGAGCACCTAATAACAGGATGTGGAGCACCAACTGACAAACTGGTCAAACTCCAAGTTGTGCTGCCCCGAGGGCACTGAGCTCAAATGTGGTGTGGGTGTGTGTGTGTGTGTGTGTGTGTGTGTGTGTGTGTGTGTGTGTGTATATACGGGAAACAGGGTGGTTATGGACCACTACTAAAGGCATATCTCACTACCACTTACACTATCACCTTAATGAAAAGAACACGTATTCCAAGTATTTTTGGATAAATCGTTTGGTTTTGAAAGTGTGTAAGTGAGCGCACACACTCACAGCACTCGGCTGGCACGGCTTCGTATCAGAGTTCCTGCATGTGTCTGCACCACAGGAATTAGGCAAGAGTCTGACATGATTTAAATTCAATAACAATGAATGCCCCAACACCGCTGTCCAATACACACACACACACCACACCACACACACACACACACACTCTCCACCACCAGCCGCTACCCCCCCCTCCCTCCTTCCCTTTTTCTCTCCAACATCTGAGAGCTGCTTTCATTTCTATCGCTCCAGAGGGTCGATTAAACCAGACACATGTATGGGAGGAATTTGGAGACTTTTGGAAAACAAGTGCTGTTGTTTGATTTGAATTATTCATGGACCCACAACACTTTATGGACCTACAACACACACACACACACACACACACACACACACACACACACAGAAACCAAGAGATAATGTGTTAAAGTGAGAACATGGACAAAAGATGTTAAAAAGCATTAAAACCAGGGAAAATGTAAAACATAAAAGATACAAAAGGAGAAAAACTTCCAAATGACATCAGTAAACAGACATTCATATCAGATATGACACTGAAGTACAACAATAACTAATTCAAGGAAGCCCTGTACAAATAACCCGTCACTTTGCACAATAAGAACTGACCTAACCTCTTCAACTCCTTGTGGATTTGGTATTTAATAGAAAACTGGTCCACTGTTTTAAATGAATGCACACTGGCTGTGGTTTTATAACCCTGCTGAATGTGGATCATAGTTTTCTGCGACCACAACTATTCAGCAGCATGCCCACTAATTCTGTTCTGACCAGCTTTATGAGCTGAAGTCAGCTTATCACAAAATGTATTGCTGATATGTAAACATCAGCTGATAAGAACAGGAAGTTGCAGGACAGACATGCCAGGAGACTATTTGACTATTTTAACTAAAAAAAACAAACAAACAAATTCATTGTTCGTAATACAGGCTCGTCCACACCACATACTACTTCTTTTAATGTTTTCCCTAGCTCAGTTTTGTTTATTTTGGATTCTTCTCGTTCCAACTGTAACTATTATAGCTTTTGTTGGTGTTACATTTGGTGTTTACAGTTTTGATATTTTATTCGATTAGTAATTTAAGTCATTTATTAAGTTAAAAAATTCAAAGACTCAATAGTTTCAGCTTCCTAAATGTGTTTTTCTACGTTTTAAACTGTTTTAAAGTTAAAACATTTGGATTATGGACTGTTGGTTGGACAGAACAAGCAGCTTGAAGACGTCACAATAGGCTCTGGAAGTTTATCACAAACCTTTGTCCCATTCCTGTGACAATATACAGACTAAACAACTTAATTATTAATAATAAAAAAAAAAACTATAGAAAGGTTGATCGAAAATGAAAATGACTGTTGGTTGAAATCTCAAATATCAGAATCAATATTGGCCTGAAAAACTCAGAATCGGTCTGGCCATGTTCTGGTTGCAGCCTCTGAGGTGTGTTGAGACTTTACATGCAGCAAAGGTAGAAAACTCTTGCCCTTTACACAAGCTTTGACAGCCTCCTCCATCCCAGCATGGACCTCCATATTGTCCCACTTTGTAGCAGCAGGATGAACAAGCCCCGACTCCAAACCCTGAGCAGCAAAAACAGCCACTTTTCCTCATGAGGTTAATCCGGTTCTGTATCTTAAGTGACCTCTGACTTCCCCCGTGGAGGTGACAGCTAAGAGAAGAAGCGCTTTCCCTGCAGGGGATTCACTTAACATGCCATCACATCGCGTTAAACATAAAGCATGGACTCACTCACCTCATTGGATGGTATGCTGACAACACCTGTTGATCTCCTCTTTTCCCTCAACTTCCTCTTCTCTATCTGTCCTTTCCCCTTCCTGGCGCTGGGGCCGGTGCTCTTCTTCTCCTTGCCCTTGCTGGGTGATGGACTTTCCTTGTCGCTGTCATTGCAAGCCATGGGGCTGGAGTCCGGGGAAGCGCACTGAGCCTTCTCCGTCTGAGGCGGGGCCTTCTTCAGGTTGCTCACCGGGGTGGAAGTGGGTGCAGGAGGGTGAGAGGCAGGGTGGTGCGTTTCCTCCTCGGGTCTCTTTAGAACCGTGCCGGAGGAGGACCGAGCCACCGAGTAGGAGGAGGGGAGGCAGTTCCCAGAGGAGGCGCTTCGCTCCGGGTTTCCGTTGTTGGTGAGCTCGGTGCCCGGCGGAGCGGCGTGGCGGCTGCTGCTGTTTGTGTTACCGGAGCCCAAGGGAGCACCGGTCGCTGCGGCAATGTCCCCCAGCATTTTGGCTCTCATTTTCTCCCGTTTTGCCTTCCATTCCTCCAGAAAGTCTGTCGTAGCGTTTGACTTAAATCCGCCTGTGGCCATGATCCCTTCTTGATAAGTCCCTCCTTTCACACCAAGTTGGTGAAAATTAAGTTAAAAGTTGAAGTTGATATGAACTTTCAGCTCTCGGCTCCCGTCCTAATGGCACCACATTCCTTAAGTGATTAACCCGGGTGCTGTTGACAGGTATCAGGAAAAATAAAGTCAGCCTCACGACAAATAAAACTTTAAACTGTCTTTTCTTGCTCTTTTTTTTTTCAAAACCTAGAGACTTTTTTTCATGTCGTAGTTGTTTACGTACATGACGTCAATAAATAAAAAGTACCGGGTTCTTAATGTTTGCTACTTCAATGCGCAAAACTTGCAACTTTCTGGTAACGTCTGGGGACTTTTTCTCCCATACAAGAAACTCAGGGTTTGCAAAAGTTGACGAGAGGAAAGTAGAAGTTTAAATTCAGGTGGAAACTCACCTGTGCGGAGCTGTTTCCGTGGTTAAACTGTTCTCCTCGGTCCCGACCAGGTGTGTGCCCGCGGTCAGATGAATGGTGCTTGTCTCGAGCGCTGAGAGCCGCTGCGCTCGCACTGCCCTCTGGCACACCGGCTTGGTCCGACAACACACGACTACTTCCGAGTGAAGCCGAAGCAAAAGATGGCGCTCAGTCCAAACATTATAGTCCTTTAATGTTCCTACAGGGGGGGTTGCGGTTAGTGTCAGGTGAATTATGTTACTCTTTAAAGGTATTCACGTTATTTTATGGCAACAATTATTATCATACTTTTGTTTTCATCATAATATATAACATATTCTGCTATTTCATAGTATATATATCTTATAGAATGAATGAATTTATTCCATGGTGTCATAGTATAAAATATTAGAATATTATTTAATAATATTTGTGGACATTAGAATATTCTGAGATACATTTACTTTACTTTAGCATTTTCATTTTCATAGAGAAATTGTTTCCTTTTTACTCCATTACATTTCTTTGACAGCTTTAATTACTAATTACTTTCCAGATTAAGATTTTAAATGCAAAACATATAAGGAGCTTATAAAACATGATGCAGTGCTTAACTCTTACTCGAACCAGTAATATATAAAGTACCTATAATTGGTATAAAAATATAAAATACATTAATGAACAATGTCCAAAACTACACTGTATTATTAATAATATAACATTCAGAAAGGAGTGTGATTGATACTTTTACATTTGATCGTTTAAGTATAGTTAAGTGACATTTGGGATACAGAACATTTACTTGTAATGAATTATCAGTGAGTGCAAGTGGGTCAAAATAGGCCATAGTAACTTTTGGCCCCTGAAAATGTGTTTATTATTTTATTTAGGCTATACATGAATAACCAAGTAATAAAAAATACCATATAGATTATGAAAACAATGCTAAATTGAAGAGGTGCCTTCTTAAAATGCACATTAGTGGTAGTTATCTTTCTTTTGTGAAGGTGAAATATATCATCTTTCTCCAGATTGAATCCTTTAAAAATGTTCAGAATGACATTGAAATTGAATGTTTTCTACCTCCTAAGTTTTGTAACTGAATGGTAGAAAAGTTGAAGAAAAGTTGAGAACCTTGAAAGCAGCATTTCAACAGTAAATTTATTCCATCAGATCAGCCACAGGTGAGTGTCTACAAAAGCCTCTGTTCACATCCACGACTCTGACTTACACTGACGGCACAATGTCACTTGTTTCTAGACTTCAATAGGCCTTTGATAATTGCACTGTTTGAGTGCAACATTTCTGCAGGAGCGTGTTCATTGGCGACTGAGCTCTCCCACGCAGATCCCACAGACCGACTCCCTAAGGCGCTGGATGACTCATCCAACCATCTCTGATCAGAGGACCGCCTCCTTGTTCGTCTCTCCATGCTGATGCAGTCGCTTAAGTCCAGCTAAAGGGCAGGTCGAGAACAAGATTGACAAGTTTATTTCCTTCACGTTATCATGCAGAATATTGACATCTCCTGCACAAATTAATGCCTTTCTTTTCATTCATGAAACCTTTGCAGTCCGGGCCTTTCAGGATGTTGTTGACACCACTTTGCTGAGGTCTGGTTGTGTTTGGAGATCTGAGTATTTTTGCATACTGACCGCCGACTGCTCACTGTTCACTGCCGCCATCATGTTTTCTGTTGTCGTCCATATTTAAAGAAGAAATGGCGCGTTTTCTGCCCAATCCCCGTATCTGTGTTCTGCTCCGGTTCTTCCCTGCACACCCCATTTCCTGTTCACCCGACTTCCGGGAAAAAAGTTACCTCCCTTTCTCCATGATCTATCTGTGTGACAGATCTCATCCACATTTTAAACAGGAAAACATTTTTTTTTAAAAAGATTTTGGTATAAGAAATTACAATTATTCATTGTTGCAGAGCAAACTAAGGTGACATTGCACTTTTGGGGGAGAGTGCTTCATGTTCATGTTGACCAAAGTGTTCTGGGGCACGAGAATAAGAAATGTGAATTCTTAAAAAACGGTTGGGTTCTCCTTTAAATGCACAAATTTAAAGACGATTATAATATAGTGTTCCCTCCTCAACACAGGTGGTGCAGACAAATAACAGATTGAAATTATACACATTAAAGTCGTTATAGGAGCCTATAGGGGACTTTACTAAAACGATCATGTAAACTTGAAAATGAAAATATAGTTGCATGATAACGCTATGATTTTTGATTCAACAGCAATCTCACTAATAAATCCAACATACTGCAAGTCACTGCTGCATGTGTATGTTCATGTTCATGTTAATGTTCATGCAGAGCACCATTGGCATTCCAGTGATATATATTATACCAGTTCCTCCTCAGGCGTAATGGCACTATAACTTATCTGTGCTGAAGGGTGTGCGCCGAGCTTTCTCCCAAGGGTGTGCTGACTTTCAGGGAAAGTTTAACATTGATATGTAAATTTCGCCATATGTGTCTGAAATGAGGCTGTTAACACGGTAATGGATCCATGTTTTTTGGGGTTTTTTTTTGCCATAAAGGGCAAAAAAAAAAAAAAATGCCATCCACATCCGGTTGGTTAACGGGGCACCAGGCTTTCAGTCATTATCTCTGCATGTGCCAGTCCTGTTACAGATAATGAGAAAACTTGGGGTGGAGCAAGAGAGTGAGGCGCCTCTCCTAAAAATAAACCCTGAACTATGGACTCAGGTCGCAGTGCTGCATATTTAGCATATTTCTGTCTGGTCTTGAGGGGGAAGAAAAGGAAAAAAGAATGAGGGGGCTCAAGGGTTGTCGCTGAGTGTTTCCTTCCATGCCAACACAAATGCTGCTGGGCTCCTTTTGAATAAATCCAGTGATTTACTCCCAAAACAAATGTGCTTAGACTCCCAGTTGAGTGTTTAGATGTGTTCAAAGTTTCCTGCACCCTCTCTGAAAGCTTTATAGTTTCATGAATCAGGTGCTTTGTAACCCATAACACGTTTGTGGTAAAGAGTATAAATGCATTGCTTGCACAGCTGTAAAATGAGCATCACTCGTAAACTGAAATTCATATTAAACATAACACTGTGTAATGGCCACTCTTGCGTTCACACGTTTTCATTTATTTGACAGTAATGTTTCAGTCAGAAGCTATTAGGTAGGTAATTTTTTTGTAGCGGGAGAGCCCACGCCGAGCTCACTCCCCCATGAAATTGTTTATCCAAGAGTAAGTAAGTATTCAAGAAATGTTTCTCCCGAGCCTCCCAGATGTTGAGCTTACACACAGACATGGAGTCAAGTTCTGCAACAGAGAGAGAGAGAGAGACAGAGACAGACTGGCGTATGATGTTTTAACTGTCAGTCTGAATTTATGCAGGTAGATAACATGATTATCTTTCTTCACAGGTGTCGCCTCTTTATTTCTCTCTTTTTGCCTTTATCTATGAAGGGGAGGGACTCTGAGCGGCAAAGCATTTTGTTAATTGACCTTACCAGTGATTTTGTAAATTTTATCACCCTAATTTTTCATGTTTACCTCTGCAAACTATTATTGTGACACAGTAAGGCAGTTTATGTGACTATTTGGTTCGAAAAGTACACTGCCACTTTTCCAGGGGCCGGTTTGACTGTGGATTGGATGAAACAAACAGTCAAACGTATAAATTCATCCGTTGCACAGAGCAGATTCATCCTTGTCTGTCTTAAATGGTATAAAACTTAGGGCCGCCTGAGGAACTGCACCCAACCTCTCAGCTCTGTTTACCCCAGCAGCAGGAAAATGTTTGTCTCTTGGAAGAATTCAACAGTTACAAAAAAAAAAAACAGGAAATTCAGCAAAGAGTGAAACAACCAAAAACAAAAAATCTCTATAAACTCTTTCTCCCTTCATCACTCTCTCCACATAGAAAATCACAAATTACAAGCCAGGTTTTCCTGTTTTTTTGTTGTTGGCTGCCGCTGGTCAACGCAGGTGTCATTGATTGTTACCATGGTAACATTGGTCTTAGGCCTGAGTTAGCCCTGGGGGTAAGGAACCTAATGTTTTTGGTTTAGAATGAGTCAGTTAGGCCAAATTAACACAGCAGACCAATCTAAAATATCTTTGTGAAGCCGGCCCCTGCTCTTAGAGGTCCACAAATATTAAGATTGATCACCGTGAGTCTGCCAATCAATTTATTATATGGAAATGAATAGAGAGGATGTGGTTTGCAGACACACTGGCCAAACTGTAAATTATACAATATGTGATTCTCAGGCTAAAATCACTGTTATCATCCTGTGAAACCACCTGTACATTCACATCACTCTCTGGGAGCAGCTCAGTTTTAAAAGGACTGTAGGTTTAAGTGCCTTGCTCATGGATGTTTAGGTGTGTTTACTTTGTTCGCTTCCCTTGTCCTGCTTCTTCCCCGATGATCCTGGCTTTGAACTGCTGATCTTCCCGTCACAGGCCCGCTGTGGTGTAACCCTCCGTTTGTGGAGCTCTGCAGAAAACTACATGGTCAACAGCAGGAAGGAAGTCAAAGAGAGGGACAACAGAAAGTTTTTCGGTGACACACTTCCTGTAAAATACGGAGAGAGTGAGTGTCGGCGCGAGGTCGTCGGAAGGTTCTCAGGGTCTGAGATCATTGGGAAAATGCTGCCATGAAGCTTTCACTGATTCCACACTCTCAGTATAAGGATTTGCTGAGCTGACACATTACTTGCATACAAGTACAAACGTCCCCTATGTGCCGGTTAATGGCTCCCGGTGCCATCTGCAGGGTGCCATCTGCTGCTGCTGCTGCTGATGGGGGTGATGGTGGGTGACTGGGTGGGTCGACGTGCCGACCTCTTCTTCCTCCGCTCTGTGTTGCTGAATCAGCTGTAGCCGCTTCACATCATCTGAATTCAAACTCATTAAAGGCCAAATCCTTATTTTAGCTAATTGTAGTATTTGACATATAACTTATACTGTAGCATTTCTGTGCTACTCAACTCATTATAGTTGAGAATATAGAGCTGTTTAACTCCTGTGTTTACAAAAACCACTTATGTAAACTTATGTTATAACTACATGACTGGCCAAGACAGACTCATGTGACGTCTGGTGTATGAGGTTTATGTCTTGAGCTCTTCTCTTTTCTTCTTTTGCAGTAAAAACACCAGATAGAAATACAGAACAAATAGTTCATCCGTCGGACAATAGTTCATTAATCACCAGGGTAATTAGACACAGCTTTAACCGTTCTCATCCAGCTATTCTTTTATATTAATCAGTTAAATAAATCAAGTCGCTTGTTGTCTCCCCTGTAATTTTCAGTTTTTTAAAAACACTTTCCTTGACTCTGGGGTCTTCTCCTAATGGAGTTTTTGCAACTAACAATTATTTTCATTACTGATTATTTGGTTGATTAGTCAATTACATTACAAAACCCAATGAAAAAGATCCCTTGTAGATTCCCAGAGCCCACGCTGACGCCTTCCAATTTGCCTGACAGCGCAGCTGTAAAGAACAAATGCAGTATAATGGCGAGAGACGTCTCTATACGCTCTTTTCTAGATGCAGCCACCTCACATTTTTGTGAGTGTGTTTGCTGTCGTTTCAGAGACAGACTCGAGCTGTCACTTCATCGGGACACCTCGATTTGTCATTGTTTGTCATCGGAGAGAAACCCCCGCTGCTGTTTGTCCTCGGCGCTGAAGGGGTTTTTTTTTCTTTTTTTTGCTCATCCAGTGTGTCTAAGTCTAGTGTGTGCTGGGGGTTTTAAAATGGCAGTTGGGAGGAGGTTTGTTTGGGTTGCTGCACTTTACGGTAGAGAAGAGACAGGGAGATTAGGCCATGGAGGAAATCAAAAATGAGTGGAGAGGATGAGTGTGAGTGTCTCTAGGTGTGACAGCAGTTGCCAAGATCTAATTCCTTCTTTATGGATGATTTCCAACCTAGAAAAGCACAGCATGTCATCCACTGGCGGAGCTGCTGTCAGGAATCAAAGAGAGCAGGCGGCAATCATGAGAATGTTTTAGGTCTCCGAAGCTCCTGCTGAGACTTATTATTGGTCACATTTCTAGTTCCTCAGTGAGCTGCTAACAAGCTCTGACCGCGGCACTTAGAGGAGCACACCGACACTTTTCTTTTCAAATATTTCTTTTACTCAAATTCATGTTTACTTCACATTTCTAGGCATTTATCTGATGCCTCCACTCTTCTATCTGATTTTGCAACCTGCCTGCAGGGCTTTCGAGAACACGAGTGATGAGGTCGGGGGTCACAGGTAACGGCAACAATCATCCTAAAAGGTGTGGAGGTCAGCGCTCTTGCGCAGGCCAGTCAAGTTCTTCCACATGGGAAGAAGCTGGGGAAAACCATTTGTTACTGGACCTGGCTTTTGTGCAACTGTTGCCACAAAGTTGGAAGCACATGCTCGTCTAGAATGAATAAAGAGGCCAAACTCAACCATGAATAACTGCCTCAGACCAAAAGCATGCATGTGGAGAGATGTGTCTGCATACTTTTGGCCATATAGTTGCATGTTTTCATTGTGTGGTAACCCCCTTTTTTTATTAAAACAGTCCATTGCATTGCTACGATAAGACGTGATGATCCACTGTGATGGGAAACAGATATGTGATGATCCCCCGTTCTCCAAAGCTTTTCAGCTCTTTGCTGTTTAATGATCATAACGTAAAGAAAAAGGTATTTAAACTACAAGGTGGGAGAATCACAAAGTCATTGTGTGACATCATATAATTTGTAGTAAAAACATAAACAAAAACGCTGCAACATATGAACAAACAAATAAATAAAAAATGGCGGGGGAAATGTCGTTTCTTTTGTCTGACAATCGTCGCATGGATTGCCACCCTCCCCTTAATTATTATCCAGCTTTCAATATTTTCAGTTGCACTTTAGCGTTAGCACATGTTAGCATGCCAACACACTAAACTAGGATGGTATAGATCTGTTAAACATTGGCATAATTATCAGTCATGATGAGCATGTTGGCATACTGATGCTAGCACTTCTGCAGTTCAAAGCACCATCCACTCTGCCTAATGCTCAGAGAGGTGCTAGCATGTCTGTACAATCACAGCTGTGCATTAAAAAAATAAAAAATCCTGCAAGTTATTAAGTTTAGTCCTCACACATGCCAGCGGGCGAGTGAGCCCTCTGAGGAGCGTTTATTATCTACAACAGATGTGTAATAAACATGCAGGTTAACCATCAGGATACATGCACTGAGGTGAAACTTATATAATAATAACAGAACCTATACAGCCTCATGTTGCCTTCACTGCCCCAGAGATGGGGAAACCATGCGGAAAAGCAGCATTAATTCAAACCATTTGTCACTATAATTACATGGGGTCACTTTTAAAGGCCAGGAATCTGTCTAAAACACCCCCTCCCCCGTGTCAGCGTCCTGATGAAGACATTCTGCCTGCGATGGTTGAGGAAGCATGTCCATGTCACAGCGAAGACACAAACCAGACTTTCTTAACCACACGCTTAGGCAATGGAAACTAGAAAAGCCAGACACTTTCGCATGACTCTGGGCAATTACAGCAGATACCAGAGCTTATCCCTAAAGCTTTATCTCAAGATTGGAGCTCTTCATCTTAAGAGCAAGAAAGCACGTCACACCCAGTGTGGCTGTTATTGACAACGCAACGCAGGAAAGGTAGTCAAACTATCTCCGTCCTATAAATCACACAGAGAGGAATCCGTCTCACTCCCTTTATGATTGTGTGTACATGTTATCCAACTCTTGGCTGCACTTGATTTGCTGCAAATCCACAGCCGTCTGGGATTAGAATAAAGAAGAAGTGAGGCAGTGCAGATTCAGGAGTCTGAGGAGAAGACAAAGGGAGGACAGTCGGCTTTTTTGCTACCGATGTAGAACTTTAAATCTTCATGTCAAGACACAGTCGGACTGGTTCTGATATACAGTCTATGCTTTAAGGGCAAGAGATTCAACATTGTATCTTGCAACTGATAAACAGAATAAAATGAAGACTCCTCCAGTATCTCTACATCTCTAGGATCCGTGTGTTTCACTGTCGTGCGTCATATTTGTATTGAACACAGTAAAAAATAAATGATGTTGAGTGCACCTGGCTGACAGTCTGCAAAGCTGTGCACCATCTACTGGTGTGACTGGGTGTAGCAACGGCAGGTCCTCGTGCTCAGGCCGATCCACCTTATATAAGAAACAGCATTAAAAACAGCACACGTCTCTCCCATCAACAGGAACAATCATATCTGGAAAGAATAAATGTGATGTGAATGTGATTTTTCTTTCACCCAGTGTTGGAGCTGGGGCAGCCGTTTCAGTCTATGTCAAAACCACTTCAACCATCTAAACAAAAACAAAAAGAAGAAAAAAAAAATAATGAGACAGTTGGAACTTTACAATGTACAAGTTTATTTTTAATGAACTCTTCAGTGGTTGGTAGTCACAGCACAGCTTGCATGTATTAAGCCACACACCTATTTTACAAGATGATGGGAAAAAACAAAAAAAGGAAAAAAAAAACAAAAAACAAAACAAAAAACAAAAAAGTCTTAACCAGAGAAGATGGTCATTAATCCATCTGCAGTGACTTTTTTTTTTTTTCTTTTTAAACTTCTTTTACTAAAATATCCTTAAAAGGCCACTGAAATGCATAAAATGTCTTCAGATGCATGGAATATTTGATGGTGGCGATTTTGCTTTAAACCTGACATCAAGACCCCTCACATGGCATTGACAGTGCATGTAGACATTGTAAAAAGGACTGGGTTAGCGATACCTAAGATATTCTTCTTCTTTTTTTTTTTTCTTTTTCTTAAAATGTTTTTTAATTTTATTTTTTAGTGACAACACCTTGGCTATAATACTACAGCTTTAAAAAACTGGAAACAAAATTAACAGCACTCTTCCAAGATACTGAATACAATGAAAGTGAAATGTAGTGAAGCGATTATTTCTCTTTTTTTTTTCTTTTTTCTTCTTTTTATTTTTTATTATTATTTTTTTTAAATCTCACAATTATGTGAACACTTATTTTTAAACTGGAAAATAAAGCACTGAACACTGCCAGCCGTCCCGTGTAAGAGAGAGGCTCTACTGTACTGTAGCCAATGTCTTTAGACTATAAAAGAAAAATAATTAAAACACACCTTTTTGTCCTCTGGAATTTGTATACTTTTAATAGTAACAGACGGGAACCATAAACGCATGCCATGTGCTGGTCTCAAACAAATACATACAGGTATATACAGCATCACTCAGTACCTGCTAAAACAAAGTGAGAAATACAGAGTATAAACTGACTACACTACAAACTTAAAACAAAAAACAACAAAAGAAAAATAAAATTAAAAAAAAAAAGGAGGGGAGGAAGGTGAGCGATGGAAGCGGTGGAAGAGTGAAAAATCCTACTTGTGATGGACTCATCATTAAAGCATTTAAAAAAAAAAAAGAAAAAAAAAGAAAAAAAAAGAAAATGCATATTGCACATACAGTGAAAGCTTAAATTCCACCAGGTCCGCCTCGTTTCGCTAAAGCGAGAATTTCAAATTTTTTTCCCTCTTGGAGGAAGACACACAGAGGTACAAAAAAAAAAAAAAATGGGGGGGGGGTTGAGTGTGTGTGCATTGGTGATCGGTGTGTGGGAAGAATAAGAAAAATAAAAATAAAAGGGGGGGCCACTAGGAGCTGATATGGGGCAAAAGTGGCACTTTAAGGAGGGAGGGAGGAGGAAACTGCACAGCACACAACACTTACACAGGAAGAGGAAACAAAAAAAAAAAAGAAAAAAGAAAAAAATGACATCAAATAAGAGATTGTGGCACAAATAAAATCAGGTGTTGGATAATATCTGTTCTTCAGTGATAGCCGAGAGAGAGAAGAGATCGATGCAAGTGTTTTTTTCTTTTTCTCTTTATGTACAACTAAGGCTTATTGGTTAAATAGTTTTCAGGCTTCCCCGCCCACAATGCTTTTACATGCTGCTCACACGACCCTTTTTCCTTTTCGCTCTGTAAACTCAGTGGTTCTATCAGGACAGCAGCCACACAATCGAGTGGATTATAGTCGAGGAGAGTGTGGGGCAGATGGATGGATGGATGGGTGGATGCTGCAGTGGTGGAGGAGCAAAAAGGTAGATAAAAAGAGTCGGGGAGGAGAAAAAGAAAACAAAAAGAAAAAAAAAAAAAAAAAAGGGGGAGTCTTGTCTCTGATGTCTGTTGCAATTAATATCTAAATGTGCAATTCCATTAGTCACTGCCATGGGGGACTAGGGGGGTGCAGAAGACGGGGCGGGGGGGTCTGTTCTACTTGGAAAGCTTGCTAATGACTCGAATGAGTGCTCCGTTCTCATCCTTTAGTCTCTGGTTGTCTGCTTTCAAGTCTGGGAGCATCTGAAAGGGAAGAAAAGGAAATAAGGAAGAGAGGAAGAGACAGAGAGAGAGAGAGGGAGAGAGAGAGAGAGGGAGAGGCTTAGACAAGTCTTGACAGATACACATGTCACTAAACCAGTCAGGCCGGTTTTTTACAAACTGTTAATTGCAGCTTGTGTAAGCAATCTTTGGAGTCACACAGCATCTCTCATATGTTTTGTTTACTCTTTTTTACTTTTAAAATCACTTGTTTCAAGTCAAGAGAGAGAAGTAAAAGCGGGCACACCACAGGCCAAAGTTCCTGAGAAAGCCATGCAGAACCTCAACGGCTGCTCACCGGCAGCCACAAAAATACACAGCGGAGACATTTTGATTTTTAGAAAAGTGTCAAAGTTGATTAATGTACGGTTTACCACAGAGCTCGCCAGGTGTCGGGAGAACTTGTCTGATAAGTGCTCTTGAACCACTTAGTTGGTGCTCTTATTGTGAAATCGCAGCAACAGGTGATGAATTTACAGGTTGCTGTGAATAATCTAAATAAAAGCTTTGATTTGATACTGAATCCCTTCCTTCGTATTCAAATCGTGACAACACATGTTCATTTATCTTAGATGCTCTTTTTATCCAGCTGTACCTCTGGATGTTATGTTAGCAACACTACCTTGCCTTAGCTGCTATCAGTTAGCCACAGTAGCCTGATGCAGTGCAAAACAAAGTGAACATTAGTGGGTGTGGACGAAATCTAATTTAAATAAGCTGCTGGTTTTAATGCAGTTTTGCTTTAGACTGAGATATGTTGAGATACCTGCTAAATCTTTCTGAAAATGTCGTCAATATTCTTTAACATTGTGCTTTATTCATTTTTGTGCAGAAATGATTCATTGAATAGTATGAATAAGTAATTGAAGAGCACAATTATTATTGTTTGCCTTTCCCATCATACCTGCCGGGCTCTGTAGTATTCAAAGTAATACTGCATGAAGTATGAGTCAGCACTCTCTTCTATTTGCTGTGTTTTGTGACCCATGATGGGCAAATGTCAGGTCATATGATCTGACATCAATCAGTAAGTTGGACCTTTTACTGCTGAATAAAAATGAACTTAAAAAAAAAAAAAGAAGTATCTCCAATGTGTGCAATAATGACACTCAAAAATTCACTTGTTATTCTACTAATTAGTTACAGATATTCTGTGTAAAGTAAAATGTGAGGAGGTTATGCAGTGGAGGACTTCAGGTAGGAATCGTGTTTTTCAGAGGTTCTTTACTGACACACAACACTGAGAATCTCCAGCAAGAGATTTCAGTCCCGTTAAAAACAAACGATACAGATGACAATCAACTGCTAGTTTAAATGTCCCATCATGTTCTGAAGTATACTGAGATACTTTATACTTGATGTTGATCAAAACTAAACCAGTGTCCAGCCGAACCCGTCGGTGCATGCAGCTGTCTGAAAGAGTTTTTGTTGTCATCTGTTAAAACTAAAATCTGAGGAGGAGTACAGACGGGGGGGAAAGAAGAAGAAGAAAAAAAAAAAGGTTCAGTCTCTGAAGATTTTGGGCCAAAAAACCTTGATGCCAAATAAATAAATAAAAGATGCCACTTCATGCAAAGAAGCCAGAACAAGCCAAACTGAACAACCGAGCTCCCTCTGATGGAAGCATCACAACTAGAAACTACAGAGGACACTTTCCTTTACAGTACGTGAAGATGTGTGAGAGAGTGATCCACATGTGGAGTGAATTTAGACTCCTGTCAGCCAAACACTACTCACCTTAGCTTCTTCTCCACCCGTGTCGATTCGTTTTGGATGTTTAACACTGAGAAGTGTGGAAAACACTCGACATGTCATGTACTGTAAAAAGGAGAGCGTCCTGTTGTAAAAACCAAAAGACACCCTCCCCAATCTGAAAACCAAAAGCTCTGGGGAGGCAGAGGGGGGGCGGAAAAGGGGAGTTTACAAAACCAGTGGTGGCTGGGCGGCTGGGCACCTGCCTGTCTATGGGTGCAGGGCAGAGCGCGAATGGAGCATGAGAAGAATGGGGTTGGGAAGGGAGAAGGTGAAGAAGAAGAAGAAGGAGAAGAGGAGGAGAAGGAGGAAGAGATGGTGGCGGACAAACGGACGTGGCTTAGAGGTCGACGCTGGGCAGCTGGCTGCAGGCGGACTGCGAGAGCTTTGCCACCACGCGGGCCAGGGCCCGGTTCTCAGCCTGCAGCCGTTCCTTAACCTGCCGCAGGGCCTGAACCTGCTTTACCTGGGGGAGGTTCTGCAGGGAGGAGGGAGGAGGGGAGGGGGACAACAAACACAACACAGGAGAATAGAGAGAAAGAGAAAGGGAGGAGGCAGAAATGGATGGAAGGAGAGAGTGAGAGTAAAAGAATGGCAGAGGAAGGAAAGGAAAAATGTGTTTGAAAAAAACAAATTAAAGAGGAAGGATTAATGAAAGACAGGACAATATAAATGAATAGAGAAGAGGGGCCGAGAGGAGGAAAAAGGGGAAACAGAAGAGGAAGATTGTTAGAAAATGGGGACAGATTTTGGAAACCGAAGGAATGATTAAGAGCTTTTTCCGGTTCGGTGTGATGCTTGTAGATAGAATGAAAAAGTGACACCGATAAGATCAGCCGGCTGCCTACAACCTAAAAATAAACACACTTCGTTACCACAGCGATGGAAAGAACACTTGCTTACTAGAGATGTAATGGATTTTTTTTTCTCCCCCTCCTCTCTCCTCCTTAAATCAGTTTTCCAGAAAAGGAACATTTAATTGGCCGTCTCAGTAGAAGAGCTTAAACGCTGTGTCAACATAGATTACAACAGCTGACCTGAGATGTGTCCTGAACAGAATAAGAGATGCACAGGTGCACGTCTAGCAAGAATACAAGGAAACATTTGAAAGAGTGGAGGTTATGGTACATTCAAGGACTAGACGTTTACATATTTACAATGTGAGATGCATGTTGTTTTAAAGACCCTGTCATTGCAGCCTTCATGTTGCTAGTCTGGAAGTATCGTTTAGAGTTGGTGTTAAGTCAGTTTAACTTAGGGAGGAGTTTTCTGATGGTTACTTGTTAATATATTCTTGATGTGTGAAAATGAGTGGAAAGTGTCTCCTGACATCTTTACAGCAGAAACCAAACAAATCATCTTTCAAGAAGCCAGGTGACAGGCGACATAAAAGTAGGATTCATGTATGTTCCAGTTCAGTGGAAGTGTTTCATATTTTACTTTTAGAAGAGGAAAGGCAGATGAGGACTCTGGAGTATCTCCGTGTTTCTTTCCCAACAGGACTAGTCAGAGCAGTGGCTCTTTTATTAGTTTTCATTGTATTTGTCTACATTAGGCAACACCCAATGATTTATTTGACAACTCAGGTAGCTCTATTTCATAACCATATCATATTTGTCCTCCTGTATTAATGGCTCCCTAGAAACAGACATGACATACACACAGAACATTTCAAAAAGGAAAGTTAATTTGCCACACGCCTGCATTGCTCTGTGTACTACGAGGCAGCTAAATCATGGCTCCTCCTGACTGATGCATCACTGACTTTTGGAAACAGCCCCACCTGTTGGTAACAATAACATTATACTCAAGGTGTAAATTGCTGAAACCTGGGAACAAAGCAGCATTGCTTTATAAAACAGCAAGAAACACATGCAGGGTTCAGATAATGTGGATAACCTGTTTAACCTGACTTGTTTACCACCTGTCTGACTGACTGCTCGTGTCTCTTGCTCCGTCTGACTTCATTAAAGTGACATCACCATGTTCCCAGATCCTAGAAACTTCTCACAGTTGAGCACAATGTCATCACAACTGATTAAAGAAAAAGCGAAACTACAAAAATACGACCCAAGCTGTAATAAATGCATATTATATTTTAGGCATCATAGGGTTTGAGATGACTCACCTCTCCTGTTAAACCAAAAGAAAAAAGTGACTAATTTGATATATAAAAAAAAAAAAAAAAAAAGGGCCTCGCAGGCTGAATTTTAGGATCAGAAAAGTCACAGCTGTTAGCACCATACTGGAACTCACAAGTACCACCTACACACCACCTATGATCTTGACGTCATTAATGGAAATAAACCTCACTGTACGTGAACAGAAAACATAATACACTGTGTGTCTGTGTGACCGTGTGTGGCAGTACCTTAAGTTCCTCCTCCATCTCAGAAATCTTCCTTTCTAGAGCTCTTCTTTCCTGTGGGGGTGGAGGACAGCGGGTCAAACTCTGGGACACACGCATCACTCGGCACAAAAACACACTGAAGGTGCAGGCTCTACACACTGCTTTAAGTATAGAGGTGTGGAAGATGGTGAGGGTGTAGCGATAGCACACACTTGAACACACGCATATCTTGTGAGGCGTCTGCAAGCAACAGCCAGTTCAGACTTACATATTCAGTGAGGTATAAATAATTTACATGATGTATAAAAGGGCAGGAATGAGTCAATAAATGGGGACGTACATGTTTAGAGGTTGTGTTGGATGGTAAGTTATTGGAATGACTCATGGACGGGGAGGTCAGAATGTCTTTTTTCAACAACAAAAAAAAAGGACATTCTCATATTATAAAAGCCTGTGAGGACAAATGACACACGGGTGATGATGTCAAATGTGGTTTATATTACAGCAGGGGCTTAGAAAATAGTGGATGAAGTTCACTAATCCAGGGGTTATGATGTCATGGCTGCACAGCTGCAGCTGTAGACGCCAGCATGATTACCGAATGAGTGAAAACACACATGCACAGGTTCTTTTAACACGCAATTTAACAACCTAGGATTGTTCTACTTCCTGCATTAAACCAAAGATAAAAACACACTTTCACACACACACACACACACACACACACACACACACACACACACACAAAAATAAGAAAATAAGCAAGTCTTGAGAAGTGGTGACCACACGCTGCCTCTGAGGTTAAAAACTATAAAACGAGTGAAAGAGACGGTGGCGGTGTTCTGGGTGGCGAGGAGGAGGGAGGAGGAAGTCCCTACGACCCCGGCTACAAGGGCATGTGTGAGACAACAGCCAGCAGAAGAGAGGAGACTGATACAAAAACTCAGGGTAAGATCATACCACCACCCAGATGATATTGGGGCCTGCTCGTTACCTTCAGACATAAACCCATTGGCAGTGTTACCGTCATGTTTGAAAGCAGGTTGAATTTATCAAAGTAACTAGTTCTACATTTAGTTTGAGACAAACTTGAGAGAGACAGAAGTTATACATCTTTTCATAAAGTTCAAACAAGGCACATTTGTTTTAGAGCTGCGTTAATTAAACTGTCATTACCCTTTTCTCCATCTCAAGCTGTGATCGGTCAGCATAGCGTTCCTGCCTCTGCAATGACAAAACAGTGGCAACACATAAGAAACCTGAATTATCTTTTATGAGGATTTTACTAAAAAATCGGCTGCAGCAGTGCGAGTCCATCACACCTGTGTGGCCTTCTCTAGTTGTAGCTTCAAGTCTGCCAGCTCCAGGTCTGTGTCACGTAACTGGGCCTTCAACTTCTCGTTCTCAGCTAAGATCTGCTCGTAGAGCTGGAGACGAAGAGAAGAACATGTCAGTCAATAATCAAATGAATCAGAATTAGTGCTGTAAGACGGAATTTGACATAATGATTGTACCTTTTTATAATCAGTGGTGTCGTCTCTATCCAGTCGGCTCGAGTATGGCCTTCGACTCTCATAGCTACGGCTAAAAAGAGTGTCGTTGCGATCTAAGGATGAAGTGCTCTCATTCCTGAAACAGAAACGACGTCGTCACGTATTTATAACCAAACGTTTGGGCAACACAGAGACGCAGAACAGATGCTGAAGTCAATATGTAGCAGGTGACACATACCTGGACAATCTGTCACTCTGAAAAGAAACAAAAAGCCAAAGTCAATGTTAATGTCTAGAGATAGAAAAGCATCACGTCAGTGTTTTTATAGAGTCAAACTGTGAATCACATTAATACAGAACTTGCACATTAAAAAAAAAAAGACTGCTCATTTAAACTAAAGCCTCCTCAGCCGCAGCACCTGACCTTCACTCTCATCAGTCAGCCTCCTGCAAACTGCTCTACATGCAAGTACATACACACTAATCCCTAAACAGCTGGCTTGCCTGGAAGTCTACTGCGCTTGTCGAGTGCCACAGCAGCAGCATCAGATAGGGGGGGTCAGGTCTGGTGGGTCGGGCTTCCAGCTATTTTGAAATTGCAGTCGGCTTCCTGAGGGGGACGGGGGGGCGGAGGCACAATAACGATGCTACAATCTGAATAAAGAACTCCTGAAGAGCCTTTCAGGAAAAATGATGTAAAGTTCAGCTGCACAGATCAACAGCCGGATAATATTATATTGATGAGATCCAAAGCACGAGTGGCAGATTACAGCCATGAAAAACAAACCAGTGGTCTTCTGATCTGTTTTAATCAATGTCTTAAATCTCTCAATCAGGAAGGAGTTAAAACTTGCATCACTCGAGCTATTTTTCACATTTTGATGTTTTAAATTCAAATTTATTTGTCTACCTCATGCAAAAGCAGTTCAACGTGCTTTACATAAAAACTAATTTTAGAGTGCAGGAAAGGAAGAGACTCAAAAGCTTTTCCTGTAAGCTTTTGCATCTTCAAGCAAGATAATTGCTTGTTTCCTATTTAGAGCTCCACCCTTTACACTGTCCTACAGTCAGAGATGTCTGGCAGCTCTGTACGTCCTTGTCATCTCCCACTAGTGTCTATGTGACGCTCTCATTCAAACAGGAAGTTCACTCAGCCAGCAATATTTTCACAACACCGCCCACACAATCTGCCCCACGCTGCTCCATTCATGGACATTAAGACTGCGTTTAATTGGTTTTGACAACTTATACTTTTCGTTTTTATTTTGTTATTATGTAACCACTGGGTAAAAATCTCATTTACAACGATTTCAAATTTGACTCTCCAACATCTCATTTGTGTGTGTGCTTTGACCCCGGTGACCCAGACTTCCTTGCCTTTGTGCGTCTGCATGTTTTGAAAACCTTATGATCTATGGAAGAAAAATAATTTTGGTTTTGCAAGGTCGCCACGGCAACCGGACAATCACCGGAAGGTGGACACAATAAAATATTCAAAGGGCGCCGACAGTGAGAAGGAAAGATAAGAGGGAGGGGAGGAAATCATAGCTGTGCAGGGCAGAGTGGTGAATATCAAAGACTAGTGGACCCGCCTGGCCTTCCCTACATGAGGAGACACGAGGAAGGACTGGAATAGAGAATAAATGCAGAGGGGCAGAAATCAAACGGAAGTGTCGGCGTACAAGAAAAGAAATGGGAGTAGTTTGATTTGACGGCCGGGCTCGAGGGCAGCTTCATCTACTCTCTGCCCCGTCTGCGAGCGTGTGTCGGGTTACCTGTAGCTCTCCCTTGGTGCTGCCCTCCTCTGAGTCGGACTGCTGGTCAGGGTCATTTTCATCACCCTGGAATTAGAAAGTTACAGACGCTTTTCAGCTCTTGCTACCCAAATGATCAAAGAGGAAAAGTCAGGGTTGTGCGGGTGTCATGAACTATTGCACCTCATGAAGAGTGCACTGAATACTTAAACACCTGAACTCTAAAATATATAAATAAATAAATCTATCACTGTGTGCGAGTCTCTTACGTCTTGGGTCCAGAAGGAAACCCCAGTGGAGCGTCTCTTCTCGCGGGGCCGCCTGCGATCCCGTATGGAGCGGGGCTGAGACTTGTCCTCTCCCTCCTTCTCCTCCTCCTTCTTATCTGCTTCTGTGCATCCACACAAATGACGACAGGTAAATTAAAGTGCTAACGAATGATAATTTCATAATAAAATTGAATGATATAGTATTACACCTTTTCAGCCAATCGGCACTCATAGGCCACACGTATTTAACACAGAGTATTGATAACATCTGTTCCTTTTGTACATCTCTAAATGATCTGCTTCTGAACTCTGCCCTGTATTTAATCGAAGAACAATTTGACCCTAATTACTTTGACATCAACAGGGCAAATGCCCACGAAGCAGTCCTAATAAGAATTCAAACTGGAAGATAGAAAGGTCCAGGTTAACTGAGGCAACAGTTTGACTGCACAAAGTACAGTCAGGACAACTACTTGACTTGGCTCGAGTTCAGACAAAGAATGAAAGAAAAAAAAAAAAAGGCCTTTGGTCGTGGAAGAACAAAGCGGTCAGTGTTTCCTTCAGTTGAACAGAATAAAGCTGCCGCCTGTTTTCCCAAGGATGTGTCATGGATTTATTCGTTAAGAGAGGAGCTACTTAATTTAAAAAGGCAACACAATCCCCTTTCTGTCACAATGCTCTTAATCGGCATGTGGCGGTTTGCCCATGTGAATGTGGGCCTGCGGCGACAGATATCAGCATCAGGTGGAAATAAGCAGACAAACGCTGCGTCTATATGGCTTTATATTAGTTATTTCACTTTCAGGAAAGTGATCGTTAAGCTAGCTAAAGATATCTTTAACTCGTACTAAAAAGATGACATCAAGACTTAGGGGCCAGCAGGCTGTTGGACCTGCTAGGTTTAAGTTTATCTGCACTTCTTGCTGCACCTATTCTTTTGATTTGAGTGGCACTAATCACTGACCTTTTTCCGTGTCTCTGGAGGAACGGCTATAGGAGGAGGTGATCCCCGTCAGACTGTTAGGCCTGTTGAGGGAGCTGGAACTGGAGGACAATGTGCTGCTAGAGTAGGATGGGGTGGAGGCAGTGCTGACTGTGGAAATGGCAGAGGTGGAGGAGGATGAAGGCCGGTAACGCTGGAAGGGAGAGAGGACGGGAGAAAGGAGGCAGGTAAGAGCGACAGCAGAGTCAAATATTCAAGGTGTGAATTATTGTGAAGTTACAGTGACCCGTCTTCGGAAATTTACGACAAAGATGAGAACTGTACCTCCTCGAAGCTGCGGTACTTCGATCGGTAATCGTCCTCCTTGGTCTCCGTCTCCTTCTTCTCCTCCTGCTGCTTCTCCTTGTCCTGCTTCTCTCTCTCCTCCTTCTCCTCCTCGCGGGTCTTTGGGGTACGACTCTTGCCGATTGTTTTCTCGGCCTCTTGCAGGTCAGTCAGAGTCACACCCTGGATGAGGAGCGTAATATCAAACCTCTGGATTTTTTAATCTTTTACTCAGATGATATTTTAAAAATTCTGTTACGACAATCTTCTTATTCATATTTGCTCTGCGGTAAAAAGTTAAAAACGGTGCTTTATGACCTCATAAATTCTGAAACACAAAACAACTTTTGCTCAAATTGTCTGTAAAACCAATGGCTCAGTATCTGATAACATTTTGTTTTTACTTTTTTGGTGGTGATGTGTTGATAAATTAACATGTCAAAGGTGACATAGGGTAACTCACCTGAGTGGACCTCCTCGACTGTCGAGCCTGTCTGGAGCGAGCTTTCCTCTGAGACTCTGACTCCTCGTCTCGCACTGGCGTCAGATATGACCTAACACACACACAAGAAGACACACACACAAATTTAATCGTTTGGCAGAGCAAATATATTAATATTACTCTTATATTAGATGCCAGTTGGGATAGGGAAGCTGTTTCTGTTAACATCGCTTTTATGAATAAGTCTGGCACTTGTCATCATGGTGTATGGTAGTGTGGCGCCTTAAGGTCACACAAGGTGGCTTGAGATCAGAATGATGACTGCTCTAATTTACAGACAAGCCAGGAAAGCGATAACACTCGCCCCTCACACAATAAATATGGCAGAGCGAGGATATTAGACTGCCAGACTATGGCTGAACCCAGCAGCTCCCACTTGCCAACAGCAAGACTGCAGATATACTATAGAGCTCCGGGTGTACATTCGTGGAATGGTGTGAATGTGAAGCTGCTCTCTATGTCAGAAAATGTTGGTGGACGTGGATTTCCCGTAACGAAGAAGCAGTTAGATAAAGATAAAGCTTTCAAAACAACTATTATAACTACTTTAAGTTAATTTGGTCAAAACGGGATTCAAATCTCTATGTTTAACCTTTTGTGAAAACAGTTTGGGGGAACAGAACTATTCTAGCACTTTCACTCAGTCTGCAGCATGCTTCTGTTGGCCACACACAACTATGAACCGATTCAGTGCAGAGAGGAGCCTTGGCCTTGAGGAAAATGTGCAGCTTCTGCCCACCTTCCTTAAAAGGAGAAGTCACTGGAGCGGCCCAGGCTCTCAAACAGCCCTCGCTCCACTCCCACCAAGACAGGTGGCTTATTTCAGCTCTCCAACAGGAAGACACGCACTCGACCCCACTCAAACACACACGTGCAAACACGCGCTTTCTGCGACACGCTCTCACTGCTCCCTTTCTCACAGACAGACACGGACAAACTCCCTCTTCTCTCTAAACACTGTGTGTACAAAGCGGGAGATCACCCTCATACACACACACACACACACACACACCCTGTTCTCAAACAGAGGAAATGCATCCGGATTACTGTTTGACTGATGGAGGCTTTTAAGGTTAATGCCAATATTTCTTGAGACCGTTTACAGTAAACATTTTGTACAATTATCCAAACTGCTCTTGAAAATTCCATGAATATAGATAAACAAGCATAATAAATAAATGAGGCTAATAACAGGAAGATAACATATTCCTGACACAGAAACTATTCAATCATCTTTCAAAAACAAAGAAGAAGAAAAAAAGTTATAATGTGAAGAGAAAATATTAACGGTTACATTTATTCACATATAAATGACATCAATGTATTACCTGCGTCTTTCAGAGCCGGTGACAGTGCCAGTGGTAGTGGTCGATATGGCGGTGGTAGTAGTGGTCGATGCGGTGGTCGTAGTAGAGCCAGTGTTTATAGTGGGGATGACTGCAGCAGACTCCTTCTCCTTCTCCCTCTCTGCACTCTCCTCTGACCAGTACCTGTTTACACAACAGCATTTTATATATATATATATATTATATATATATATATGTATATACACACACACAGATGCAGATTCCACTTCAACTGCTTTTTATAAAAGAGAGGTCAGGTCCTGTAGAATTCCTATACCCATATACAGATATATAATATACTATAAAAATACCTTTTAATTACCTTTCAGTTGAGTAAACTTGTTAGTGTGCAACAATAGCATTTTATAAGAGTGTTAAAGATTGGCATGTTGTCAAAGAATGATGGGAGATTTGTTGTTAAAAGGTCCAATAATTTAAACTTTGTGGTTTTAAAAACCAAAAACCATTCTCAACATAGTTTTACATCTCCTCTCTCAGGCTTCTCTCTGGAGCTCTAGTAACAACAGGTCGGTGAGCCAATCAAAAAGAGGCCTCTCTCTCAGGCTCTCTTCTGATTGGCTGACTCTTTTCTAAGTGACCGAGTAAAAAAATAAAAACATAAAAAAATAGCAGATTTCAGGTAAACACTCAGAGAAACCACATTCTGCTAAGTTGGAAGGTGGGTCCAGGAGGGCGGGGCTTGGGGCATGGCTGAGGGCGGTGACTGCTTGTCATATCACAAAGTTACATAAGTCCTAACAACACATGGGAATCCCACTTTATACAATATGGGAATCCCACTTTATACAATATGGGACCTTTAAGATGAAAAGTTGCTAAAACTTAACAAACAATTCGATTGAAATGTCTTCAAGTTATGAATCACAACTGTATCTAGTTTCTGGACTGGTTGATGGCACCGGTTGCAAAGTCTTTCCGGTGCTGTTCAGGTACCTGCTGGTGAGACTGGTGGAGCCAGTGCGTGTGGAAGAGGAGCCCAGGCTGGAGAGCAGGCCGCGATGGCCTGTGGGCGAGGTAACAGATGAAGAGGTGGTGGTGGTCGTGGAGGAGGACGTGGTCGAGGAGCTCAAGTCCTCGTGTCTTCTGCCGAAAGAGCCGCTGTCAGATAAAAGAGTCACCAGTGAGACAGAGCGGGACACAGGCCGGGCTGTGTGAACGACCACAACGGCAATCACTTCCGTTAGATGATGTGATGATTAAATGAGATACTTAGTATTGATGCCTAGAGCTAAAATATTCACGCAGTCTTTTTGCATGAAATATCAATATTGTCCTCCACATTTTTTATTTAATTAAATCCATTAACTTTCTACGAAGCCTAATTCTACAATAATTAATTTTGGACACACCGTGATAAAATACTTTAAAACCTCCCCTTGTCCATTCTTTATGACGAGGGTGCGCTGATTGCTCTGATGCTTTAACATTAAACACTGAGCAGGGGAAAGCAAACCTTTTCCTCCTTGTTGCATCATTGGCAGGAAGAGCTTGGAACATATTTCTTTCACAGTGTAAAAACAGGTTTCACCTGCTGTTAGCAGCAGTGGTGGCTCTGCATGTCTTACACACAAAAAAGGGCCTTTGTCAGATGGGTTTAATAAATCATTAAATTGTCTGACACAGCCTAAGGTCATTTCAGAGGAGTTAGGGGTTATGTTAACAGTAGTGCTATTGATTAAAAAGCGAAATTCCATAGCCGAGTCAGTGAGAATTAAGCTGAACATACTTTCATTAAATAGTGCAGCAGTGTCACAGTAGTGCAGTGACACCAGTGTTCAGCTTTTGCAGACTCGTTATTCAGGAAATCTGAACCGCTCTGATCACAGAAGCAGCACGATGAATTTACTGGGTGGGTTTGATACGTATGTAGATTCTATTGTCGTAACCTTGATCTGAACCAGAATTCATCCAGAGGCCAGTTCTGAATGCATATTATAACAAGCACCTCTTCCGATATTCATTTGATCATTAAATGAACACAAGAACAAATGCACTTCAGCAGAGCAGAGACACACAGTGAGGACAGGTGGGTGTGGAGACGGTGTTGTCCCCGGTGAGGCTGGTGTACCTGCGGTAAATGCTGTAAGACTGGTAGTGGGAGGCGGGTGGCTGCCAGGGTTTAGTATTACAGGTGTTAGGGTCCAAGCTGGAGGTGGACGAAGACTTGGCTGGCACGTCCCGCGTGCTGCCGCTCCGCCCTAGCGCTAGCGTATGGGACGTGCTGGCGTGTTGGCAGGCGGGTGGGCGAGAGAGGCATGTTAGCGGTGGAGGCGCACACACACAGATACAGTAAAAGAAACATACATATTTAAGACTAGCTTTGACACACTATTGGAGCATTCATGTCATATGGAGTTGATGCCATAAATTTTGATTTTGTTTTTTTTTTTTTAGATCATTTTTGCAAATTCTGAAGTAACTTTTACAACCTGAAAACTACGTTCATTTAATAAGGTGGCTCATATTGGGGATTTTTCCCATATGACATGAATGCAGCATAAGTCCATGTCTAGGTTTTGTGCCATGATCAACCCCTGGGAATTTTGGGAGTCGGAAGGATATGCAGGCTTGTTTAAAGGCCTGGGTAATGCATTTAAACTCATTAAAAGTGGCACAGCAACCTGACAGGACAGGTATAGTCATGCAACAGATTGTGTGGCAGTGATAGAAAAAGGCATTGGGCTGATTTGCATTGCTTTCTCAGTAGCTGCTGCTGTGCATGGAAGCATTCATCTGATGATAAAATCCAAGCAAAAAGTACTGTAGAAGACTGATAAAAAAAATTAAAAAAAAACTGTCAGCGTTGTCTACACAGTGGTTTTCACTTCCAAAAGCTATGCAAGTCAACCTCATAATGGATCGACGCATCAGATCAGATGGAGCAGAGATCTGATGACGAGATGAGGGATGGAAGTTTGGCAGAGATTTATCTTGCATTATATATATATAAATACTGGATATGAGCTTATAAATACTCTAGTCTTTCCCCATTACATCCTATTCTACCATGAAGTCTGCCCTTTCTAATGAATCGTTCAGTTTTGACCAAATCCATTGCTGCACAACGTGACAACATAACCAAAAGCAGTTGCTTTGGGCTACACACACCATGCAGAGCATTGGGGCCTTTGTCCTGCAACACACAGCAGTGGGCAGCAGGAGCTGCTCATGCCAATGCATGTTTGCACAGAGCCACTCAGCTCCAGTGCTTCACCTGTTTTCCTTCTCGTCGATGTCTGAAGTACTGGCCAGTCTCCTGGGGATGGTGGGGGCCACATAGGCAAGCCTGGTTCCTTTGTCCTTTTCCTGTAGGCAGAGGAACAGACGGGACCCATGTCAGTGACTGTATAGATAGCATTTTGGTCTGATATGAGCTCTTGGAAAAGTTCAGCCTTTCATGGTAGCATCAGGAAACCACATCAGTCCAAGTACAGATGATTCCTTCGTCATCAAACACTCCATAAAAGGAGCTTGTTATATGGCTAAAAAGGAAAGACAGTAACTGAATTTTAACTCTTAATGACTCGATCACCGCATCCTATTTGTGTATGAAGTACACTGTATGCCCCAGACCCCCTCATTTGTGACTCTGTGAGCATGTTTCTGAGCATCCTGGTGACGCACGGATCTATGACATATGCCACAAAAAATAAAATAAAAATAAAATTGTATGCGACTGTCGACCTTCTCTTTGTCTTTGTTGTCCAGGGAAGAGGAGAGACGAGGGCTGGAAGCTGAGCGCATCACCCCCGTTGTGTCCTTCTCCCTCTGAGCCTCCTTGGTTGCCGTGATCTCTGCTAGCGCCCCGTAGCTGCCCGTCTTCCTCAAGCCCAGACGCCACGACGCTGGAGACTCGTCCTTCCTCTCCTCCTCCGTTTTAGTTGAGGCCTTTCCAGCAGGCTGAGTGACCTGAAAAGGGAGGACCGGGGCAGTTGTTTCATACGCTGACAGAACCATTTAAAAGCATGACGATGTTAAAATGGGATTTTTAGTCTTCTTGGTGAGTAACACAAAAGTCAATAAGGTCAAAACACTAGTTAAAAAAAAAAAAAAAAAAAAAAAAAGGTTTTGGATTAATCTCTAGGGGCTGCAATTTTTTAGGTTTTAATGACGAGACCAGGAAGAGACATTTTTAAGGAAGGACATGCCAGTTAAGAGGTAGATTCAGAGTAAAATATACACACCTGTACCTGACTGAACCCACTGCTGAACTATAAATAAATATTTCTGAGCACATGCTATCCTCAAAAGACGGTAACACTAACGGCCTTAAACAAAGGGTGGTGAAGGCTCTTTCAACTTGTTGGAGAGTTTAGGGTCCAATTTATATTTCTCACACAAGGTCTGGCCACAAATATCGATCAGAGGATGACAAGCAACTAAACACAACACAGAAGCCACACAGACACAAGGTGAAAGCACAATTAGGACGGTGCAATTGCTGATTACAAGTGAGAACAACACCATGTGGGGTTGATGAGTGAAAGTCAGCGACAGGGGCGTTCAAATCAGCAAAACCTGGATCAGGCCAGGGTGGTTAGGGAGGTGTTAAGTAGTTTGTCAGTGCACAGGTGCATGTAGGATGAGAGAACAACTCTGGTGCACACCAATGCCTCACCATAGGTTTTTTGGGCACTAGAGAAATGCCAGTTTTGCGCAAGCCTTGACGCCACAATGCAGGACAGCCTGGCTCCGCCACAGGCATGAGGGGAGTAATATATTCAAACTAAAGCCAACCAAGACAAGAGCCCAGGATGAGAAAGACGCAGAAGAGAGGGAGAGGAGGGAGAGCAAGGGAGGAGGACAGAGGTTGAGACAGAGAAAAAGCCAGGATAAGACAGAAGCAGCAGCAAAAGAAACACACTTTATGGCAAGGACAGATTTTTTTTTTTTTTTTTTTTTTTTTTAAGGCCTAGTCACACCACACAATGCTTACTGCCAAAAAACCAGGGAAGGGGGAGACTACCATTATTGTTCTCAGTTGGAATAAGCGTCAGATCCCACAAACATCTGGTAGTGTCAAAACTGGACATTGTTAATGTTTTTTGCTCATTCTTGTTAGACAGAAGACATTGTGATGTGTGAGCGCTAGGCTTCAAAGAAGGGCTGGAAGAAGAAGAAGATAATTGCAAGAAAAGAAGCAGAAAAAAAAAAAGAAACAGCATTTAGAAAGTCTAAGATAGGTGGCAGCTGATTGCTAAAGGCTACAAAGGCTATTCAAATTTTCAGGGGATGATGCAGTCTGTGGGCGGTTTCTGATATTACAGCTATAATATAAAGAGCCTTAATTTTAATAATATACAACCACACGAAACACCTGGAAATACCTTCTAGCAGCTAGCTCTAACAGCAGACTGAAGTAGCCTTGTTGAAATTCACCAGGGTCACTTTGGTCAAATGCTTCGCCCGATTTCACCAGCAGAGGGCAGCACACTCAAAAGGGGAAAAAACACAACCAGCCCTTGTTTTGCTCCCAACAACCAACCCTATCTACTACTCTAAACACTCATGTTGGTGTCCTAACAGTCTTGTAGTAAACTGTTAACATCATCCAGAACTGGCCACTAATCATCCCACCCGAGCAGCTTGTCGCCATGTTTGTTAAACGCCAGTGACAACTGGTCGTAACTCTCTCTCTCTTTATCTCCCTCTCTTTCGGTGGTGTTTGTTAGCTTTGTTTGCTCACTGTTCTGCAACATGAAGGAAAATCACGACCAGAAACAACTATTTGTTTGATGGCTTTGAAGTATGAACAGCAAACTCATTTATGTAAACCCCCCCACCCCCCTCACCCACCCTTCAGTGTCTTCAGCCGGCTGTGAAATTAGGTTTGTGTTCAAAGGGGAGAAAATCTAAATAGATGTTGAATTTTATTGATTTATGTCTGTAATGAGGCACCGACATGTCTCAGTGGTACAAAGTTAAATTGGCGTCATGTAACAGAGGAGGTGCAGTTACTACTTAGAGTAGTTTGAGGCCAGAGTAGTGACATGATTACATCATGGCTGTGCTGCAGCATTTAATTTGCAGCATTCAAGGCCTTTCAAAACCAAACAACTGCTTGCCAATTGTCGTCATGCCTGTACTGTTGCAGCCGTCTGCGCAGGATAGGATGGCAAACACCACCAGATCATACCTTCTTTACTGGTGAGGTGGGGGTTGTCACCTGGTTGGTTGGAGTAGTTGGAGATGACACGGTGATACTGGTTGGGGCGGGCGTTGTGCTGTTGCTCACCGATGCTGAAGGCTTGCTCTTGTCTGGAGGAGTCGAAAAGAAAAAAAAGTGTATTATTTTATATATGTAGAAAAGAAAACAAAGATTTTATGTGGTGACTGTGTTGATGTCTGATCACTGAACAGGAACATGTTGTGGTAAAAAGGCCCAGAGCTGACCAAATTAAATTCTATGAGAGTAATTTAATTGACAACCAGTAAATGCTTTGGCTTTGGACATGATTTGGTGATCCCACACAGCAAGTCTAAAATAAGACGGTACCTGCTTCGGTCTCCGACTCTGAATCCTCTTCCTCCTCTTCGTCGCTGGAGCAGCTCGATTCGTCCTTCTTCCCCTCCTCTCCTTCATCCTCCTTCTCCGCTTCCAAGGCCTCGATGCGTGGGGCGCTCTTCTCTGGCTCCAGAAGCAGCGTTTCTTTGCTGCAACGCACAAATTTAAAAACAGCATCAGTAGAGAACTTTAGTTAAATCAAAAGATACAAAGTCAAAAATGTTCACATCAAAAAAGAAAGTTGAATTAATTATGCCTGCGCTATAGGGGGTTAGTTTAGAAGCTATTTACCTCTTGAGTGGTTTCAGTGATTGGTTGTTATCCCCGGTGGTTGTCGTTTCAATCAAAGGAGATTTCTTAACATCTTTCTTCTCACTCATCAGCTGGAATAAAGAAAACAAAAATCAGTTATTCAAACTGGGGTAAAGACACAATCTAGGACACGTAATGAATCGTTCATTCAATAACAGGCTTTCATAAAAAGTTTTTAGAGGTCATTCAAATGTATCCACCATTGAAACTGCTGATGAAGTTGTACTCACCAGATTTTGTTTCTTTTGTAGTTCTTCTAAATATCCCAGAACATCTTCGTCTGCTACATCAAAAGGTGTCTGGCCCTGTGGGAGAAATAAAATAAAAATTTTACGTAAAATATAGATTACACAGCATTTAATGACAAGACTCCTGACGGTTCAAGTTACTCACCATTTTATTAATGAGGTCCATGTCACATAGATTCTCCACCAGTATCCTACATGCCTCCTCTTTGCCCCAGTGTGCTGCTGCGTGTAGAGGAGTCCAGCCATCATAGTCCTTAATATTTACATCATACCCTGCTTGGATTAAAAGCCTGCACAGTGAGGGAGGGAGGAGTGTGTTTGTGTGTGTTTGAGAAAGAGAGAGAGACAGAGAGGGGAAGCAAAAATAGTTTTCCTTAGAATTAGCAAATCTGGTTCTCGGATTTGAGTCTATAAACTAATCCTTCAAGGTGCTGCCAGGGTCCGGGCTTTTAGAACTGCGTCAGCTTTGTAACCTCAGGTCAGATTTATCAGATAATAGTAGAACAGCTGGATGACGATAGCAAATTTTAAAACCTGATTATTTTAGCCAATAAATCTGCCAAGACGGGGAAAACATTTAGATCCGTGAATTGTGTATGGTAGTCACTAAACATCTTAGATATCTTAGAGCTATCTATGGCATTAAGAGTTTGCTGGCTGGCGTCCCAGACCAGATGGACAGGCGGCCGCAGTGTAGCTGTATTAACATCCCACAGAGACAATGTTGGAGCGGCACATTGACAAGATGCAGACACCAAGATTGTGTTTGACATTGGTGAAGAAAATCCTGATGCTAGGCCTCAGCACTGTCTTGATTATAAACAGTATTTATCTAAGGTAACTTAAAGGGCAGGCTTTGTGTAACAGAGCTATTAATGCACTGGCCATTGCATTTTTGCCCCAACAGGGAAAACAGGATGAGAAAACCTTTTACACTCAGTCTGCTACCTGTGAAATCAAGACCGCTGCTTACTTTAAAACCTCAACGTATCCCTTCGCGGCCGCTACGTGGAGCGCCGTTCCTCCGGACTTGGCGTGCCGAATGTCTTGAATCTGGCCGCTGTTGAGCCACTGCCGGGCGTCCCTCAGCATGACCCGCTCCTCCTCTTTCCGGGCCGCCTCGATATCCACCCCTGATGAGACACAGAGGAGGCCGTTAAAGTGGCATCCTAGGATTACCTACTACTTAGGGACAAGCTACCAGTTGTAACACTGAACCCAGAGAGTGGAGGAGGAACAAGAAGCAATTACATCAAGGTATTTATTATGAGCCCTTGTCTTACGTCTACAGTAAGGTATGTGAATGTTTGGAATACATTACATTAGTCTGTGATTATGGATACCAGTAGAGAGAAGAGGATATATTTCAACACATAGCAATTAGATAAATCTTTGCATGCTTAAACACTGCAGTGATAATGCAGCAATAATGACAGCAGTGACAAGTCACTGTTACACAAGATGCAACTCTTTCACCTCAGCACTTTTATTAAGCCAGGCCTTGATGCTGTCTATTCTATAGGAGGAGAAATAGATGCAGCATTATTCTGGCAGCCTCTCGCAACACTAGAGGGTGTTGTAAAGCTCTTGTTCTGCTTTAGAATACAGTTTTCTGCCAATATTCTGTCAATTTGAGAGTGAAACAGAGGCAGCAAACATAAAGGCCTCAGCTGGTTAAGTGGGTCAATATGTCTGAGCTATACGCTGCATGCAGGGCAGCAGTGAAAAACAGGCCTGTATTGTCTTGTCGACACCTGGTTGGAACACGAGACGGTCTAAAACGCACCGTTGCACGAGTCGTTGACTCGTCAGCTGAGCGTTAACTGTGTTGAACTACATAAACAGCGGTCCAAGAAGTGCTCTGGGGTGGGAGCCAAAGCTTCAGCTGATCTTATAGTTTCTTGTTCCACTCCCAAGGATACATCATCGCTCAATTCCTGACACCTTGGAAAGTTTAAAGATCGCCTCGAGCTTCTAAACCAATGAAAGAGGACGTCTGTGTCTGCAAGTTTGGCTTCAGAAAAGGGCAAGGGAAAAATCTGACTTTAGCCATATGTTGAGCAAAAAGAGATCTGCTAATCAAGAGCAGCACAAACAAAGTTACTGAGACATCTGCTCATTTGCTTTCTGCTCCTTCAAATGTCTGAAAACTGGTCCATGAGCGTTGAATATCATAGCGAAAATCCAACTACTTTCCAGCACACGCAACTCAGGCTTCAACTGAGCGAAGCAGCAGTCATATTCTGGCTTGTTTAAGACTGGACATGTTGCTTATTAGGAGGATTAGTGAGCTCGAGGCTCAGAAAGTGAAACCAAATGGGAAGAAGATGAGTCAGTGTCTGAGTTTATGTTTGACTGGATTTCAAGTTTCATTTCAAACAGTGACTTTGGGACAGGAACTGGACCTACGACTCACTATGGTTGGCTGCTCAGTGTAACAGCAGTAACATAGCAATAACAACCAAATGTTGTCAAATTTTTTTAAGGTTACAACATTCAGAAACTCACACAACTACAATTAGATTACAAGTGAGAAGAAATGTTATTTTAATGTGATCCAGCCTCGTTTGGTGTCACACAGTGCTGTGGTGTATTCTATCAATAAATAAAAGTTAATAGATTTTTTTTTTAACCTACTTTATTTTTTACACATTAAAAGAAACACGCAGTGTCAGGTATGTATAGTTTAATTCTATTTAATCAAGTTGAGACATACAGAAATGCCTTAATTCAAGCTTGAGCTGTCATTATATAAATCCACCCTAACTAAGTGCAGCACACAGCTACAGTATTATGTTAGAAAACCAACCTAAACTTCATTAGCGCTGTTCAGTTAATGTAGGGAATGGGAGCTGGCCAGGTAGGGTAACGTCCCGTGATCTCTTGGGAAGTAGCCTACACTGCGTCTATAAAAAGCAGGCAGCCTAATGGCCTTTAAGTAGGACTACAGAACAAGAGCCGGGTGGAAGAGTTGGCAGCAGTTCAAAGTTGAGTTTTTACAAGGGAACAGCACATCTTCTACCTAAGCATTAAGATAAAGAGAAAATCCAATACACCAAAAAAGGACTTGCCTCCTGTTTCACCTTCACTGACAATATACCTACAGGATGTCTGGCAAAGGCAAAATTAAATATCTATAGAAATCTACCCTGAAGCAAGCATCCGGATCCTCAGCGGTTAATAAGGTTCCTGTTTTTTTTTTTTTAAGAACACTCAAAAGAAACTGTTTTACTTTGAGCTGAAGATAAAGCTGATGTCAGTCTAATCTAAATGACCCACACACTTCTGCCCCGTCAGCAGCACCCAAGCTAACAGGGACAGCGTGCGAGTTAGAAACATTTGTGAGGTTTTTCCACCTTCAGCCCATCACAAGGACAGAGAGCAGCTTTCATGCGGCATCTGATGGAGAGGGAAAGTAGGGTGGCATGGCTGCCCAGTCACTTGACCCAAATCAGGGTCAAGGAGAGGATCTAGAGGTTGTCCTTTCCGAGCGGGAAACCGTGGCCACTCAGTAACGAGTTTAACCCCATGACTGGTATCTCTTTGAGAGGAGAAAATCACATTACAAACATACAGAAGCGTTACACAACAGCTAGTTGCATAATGCTGCCTGCTACCTCTAGCATAGAGAACTGAGCTGTGGATTGTCTGCAGCTGCCCTCAGGCCAGGATCATCGCAAATTCACTCTTCAGTGGTGATTTATCTCAAAAGCAGTTTCCTCCAATTCTGCATTAATGAATAAATAAATAAGTCTCAAACTTGAATTAAAAAAAATATTATTCAGCCATCTGGCTCTGTGAAATCTTTGAGCACGTTACATGAAGATACATGTTTGGTTTTGCATCCCTTAGTGACGGATCTTAGCTGAGGCAGTGGTCGGATGCTCTGAACCAGGCGGTGCGTCGCCCGGGAATCGGCAAATCAAAGCTGACAGGTGCCGCTGGCTGAGATGCTTGAGGTTCGGGTGGGTGCAAGTCTCTCCAACGTTACATAACACACCCAAGGAGCGTAACATGTAAACAGCACTGTGGTGTAATTATCACTGGATGCCATGTGCTTTCAAACACTTGGACAAGGAGTTAAACGGGGCTGTCAAGAGACCGACAGCTTACAGACGGCCCTTTATTCTCAAGGTTGCTCGGGATACTAGACAGTTTTCAACACTGCAAAACACACTTAAAGTCAGTGTAAGCCAATGCAGTTGAAGACGTAGTAGATTACATGGAATCTGCATCTTCTGACCCTGCGGACAAGGTCATCCTATACCTTTCTAATGAGGGTGCTGTTAGATGCATGTACATGATTGGCTATGTGTGAAAGACTTGCATTTCATATCTTAAACAATTAATGACCAAAGCTGGAAACGTAGCATTTGTTCATATGAGTGCGTGAATGGTAGGCCATCTTAAGGAATGGCAAAATGTGCAGCAGCGAAGGCCGAGCCAGCCAACCTTTATTAGTGAATATGAGCTGAGGAGCACCCCTCTGGCCCGGGGCCAGTAAGCACGTCTGTGCGTGGCCTCTCACCATAGGGGAGGGCCTTTCATCATCTAAAGAATGCCCTGGCCAAAAATAGAAAGACTCGACTTTTCAGTTTTGAATTATCACATGACGGCTCACAAGCACAGCTGGATCGCCTTTCTATATTATGTAAGTTCTCTTCAAGCAGGCAAGTGAAAAACAGCAGGTGAATGATACTCAATGAGAATTCAGATCCTATTTGACAACGTACTCATACATGCATGAAACACACACACACACACACACACACACACACACACACACACACACACAGGCGCCCTACCAGCTATGCTGCCTTTAACACACTTATGACATCAGGGTTGTTTCTGGATATGCTATGATTAGGATGGATTATATGATAACACTTAACCTTGAAAAATCTGCAGATTAGATTTACTCTATTATCAATTACTACATCTACTTGAGACACTATTACACAAGGTGATAAGCACTAGAACTCCAGTGTCTGTGATACTGCACCTTGTCTGTTGATCTCATTCTGCAGGAGCTCCTCCATTGCCTCTTCTTCAGCAATGTCCAGAGGTGTCTCACCTTCACTATTCACAACTCCTACATAGGCACCCTGGCTAATGAGATACCTGCAACAACAAAAAAAAACACACACACACACACATTAGACAATTTAGACCAGAGTAAAAA